>NC_054535.1:4991270-5271270 GCF_017654505.1 Polyodon spathula
CCTCCTCTCCCTAATGGGAAGCTGAGTGCTGATTGATCGATAATTACTCCAATCAATCCCCAGCCAGTTGAGCACAATAAACCTGTGCAGGTAGGGGAATTTAACCCCATCCCTGCCAATCTATACAAGGTAGAGTTCTGCTCTGCCACACACCTCCCTCCACGTATAAAGTACGCAGGCCACAATCCCTTTAAACCCAAGCCCTCCCCCCAAGAGTCCCATTTTGTCCCTTGGGTGGGCTATTTCGGTGAGCTGTGGTGGGCGGGGTTGATGTCGGATGCCCACAAGCCTTCTTTGGTTGAGGGGGCCCCGGACCTCCAAAGTAGTAAGGCGATGCTGTCAGGGTACCTGGGCCCTCCAGCAAATGCAATGCTGGCAGGCAGACAGCACCCCTGGACAGTGTGGGTGTGGCCTCCTCGGAAGCTGTGGGTCCCCCTAGCAGCGTCGGACCCTCCGGTGGCACTGGACCCTCCAGCGGCGGAGACGGTAACAACAGCCCGGCTACCTCTGGTGGCAGTGGCAGGAACGGTGTCCCGTCTCCCTCTGGTGGCGGAGGCAGGAACAGTGACCTGTCTTCCTCTGGTGGCAGAGGTGGGAACAGCGGTCCGTCTCTCTCTGGTGGCAGAGGCAGGAACTCTGGCCCGTCTCCCTCTGGAACAGCAGGTGGAACCGGCGGACCCTCAGGAACAGACGAAGACTATGGCCACTTCAGTAGAGGCAGTTCCAGCTCCTCTGGCAATAATGGCTGCAGTCCCTCCACCACTGGAGGTGGTGAATGTGGCCATTCTAGCTTCCTCTGAGGTAGGGCTGGTATCTGCCATAATGATCAGGTGCACTGTGCTGAGCTCCTCTCAGCAGCACATGTAGAGGCTGCTGTGGAGAATCAGCCTTCTCCCCTTCTGGCTCCCTGGTCCATGGCTCCACCCCTGTGGGCTCTGGCAGTGGTGGGTCCTCCCCTCTGTGCTCTGGCAGCAGCGTCTCCTCCCCTCTGGGCTCTGAAAGCAGCGGCTCCTCCACTCTGGGCTCTGGGACCAGCAGCTCCTCCCTTCTGGGCTCTGGCAGTAAGGGCTACTCCCCACTGGGCTCTGGCAACAGCGGCTCCTTCCATCAGGGCTTTGGCAGTGGCAGCTCCTTGCCTCTGGGTTCTGGCAGCAGGATGGCAGTTCCACCCTCTTTGGCTGTCTGGACTGCAGCTCCACCCCCTCTGGCTCTCGGGATGGCAGCTCTACCCCTCTGGCAGACTGTCCTTCCTGTTCTGGTTCTTTCACCTCTGCATTTTACCTTTCTTGTAATGACTCTCTCCTGGTTTTTTCCACCCCTCTCACTCAAACACTCTGTTTCCAGTCATAGTATTTCTTGCCCTTTGCATTTGAGTGTCTGCTATTTTCAGAAGTAATCTTATATGCCTATGTCACCCTTTTAGCCCACTTTTCTGCATAACCTTGTGCCTAATTCTGTTCTCTTGTCCCTAATCCAAACAACAGATCCACTGGTAGATGGGGGTGTCGACCATACAACAAGTAAAATGGGGAATAACCAGTTGCTTCATGACTGGTACAGTTATAGGCATGGACAACCTGTGGAAGATGGTCTTTCCACCAGTCCTTCTCTTTCTCCTCAAGTGTCCTCAACATCTGTAGCAGTATTCTGTTGAATCTTTCAGCCGGATTGCCTTGCGGGTGATATGGCGTTGTTCTTGAATGTCCCACACCGGAGAGCTGATGTAAAGTTCGGAATAGTTCATTTTCAAACTCACATCCCTGGTCATGGTGTAATTTAGATGGATATCCAAATTGTAGAATAATGTCACTGAAAATTCTCTCTGCTGCAGTTTTGCCTGACTTGTTTTTAGTAGTATAAGTCTGGACAAATCATGTAAAGTGATTCACAACTACCAAGATGTATTCAAACCCCCCTTTGCTAGGTTCTAAGTGGAGGTAGTCAATTGAAACAAGCTTGAAGCTTGAACTGGTGGTGATCCTTCTCATAGATGCTTTCACATGGATGGTAGGCGTTTTCTGTTTAATACAGGAATATCTTCTTGTCACATACTCTTCAATGGCATTCTTCAAATATGGCCAATAGAACCTGTCTCTGGCCAGACTTATGATCCTTCCTATCCCCCCATGTCATCATGAAGATGGTTCAAGACCATTTGTTTGAACCTTCCTGGCAAGACTAATTATTTTCTCAGGTTGGACTTACGGTATAAAAGTTTGTCTTCAATGTGGGGCTCGCCCCACTCATGCAGAGTTTCTTAGTAGTGCTGCTCACCCCACGTCTTGCTTCACTCATCAGAGTCCTGCTCATCTCTTTGAGCCAGAGTACTCCAATAGCAGTATCTTCTCTCTGGCAGTTTTCTGTTCACCTAGATTGATGGCTGTCAGTGATCCACTGGTACAGGGTCCTTCAGGTTGACTTGAAGATGTCATGATAATGACTGCAACCCAGGGGACTTCTTTCTCTTGCACCACGTGATGCCCTTGTCATGCTGCATGGATCACTTCAGGTGATAGCTCCTCTGAAAATACTGCCACGTACCTGTTTATATCAAAAGGACACCGGGACAGTGTGTCTGCATCCACATTGGCTTGCTGTTTACCCCTAGCATAGATAAAGACTAAATAGTATTAGAATATCCCAGACATACCCCCCCCCCCCCCCCCCCCCAAAGAAAGAATAAGTTACACATTACTGCCCAACTAGAACCATGAGCTGGTTCAATGTGTTTGTACATAGAAAAATAAATTTGTTCCAAGTGCAAATAGCAAAATTATTTCTATAGTATTTAGAAAAATTGCTTTACTCAGCACAAGCCTATTATCATGCCCAGGGCAGAAGGATTGTTTCACAGACACAGCGCTAATCTTTTTACCTACTCTACTTTCATGACCACAGTGTACCACGATGTACTGTTTTCACAGTTTTTCTAAAGTATATTCTGAGTGATAACAGGCCAACTTTAAAATGCATTATTTGGCTTTGAGTATTCACTCAAGTGCCCTGATGACTTTTTAATCAAATACAACCCCACACTCTGCAGCCCCATTGAATAATGTCATTAACAAGAAAAAATAAATGCATTGTTTCTATTCAATTTGCATAATAAATGCTTGAACTTGTCCTCTGTGTGTGTGTGTGTGTGTGTGTGTGTGTGAGAGAACATGCTGCTGCTAAATAATGTTTCAAGAAGGCTTGGGCTCTGACCAATGAGTGCTCCTCAATGAGTGAGGAAGCATTCATATAATTGACTGGAAAGATGCAAACTCACTACCTTTTAAATGTGCAGGCAACAGCTCTACAGAGCAACAATAATTATTAATCCCCCATTCAGGGGCATCATTTCAGAAAAATTGGGGGGGGGGGGGGGGGGGGGGGGGGGGGGGGTCAAAGTTGGGTCAACATTGAACATTCTTTGCCCCAAATAGCATCATGAATGACAAAAACAGGCAGAATCGGGCCAGTTTACAACTGGATAACATGCTGTTCTTTGTCAACATCGGTCTTACTGTTAAAATGTATCATACAAAATGTGCAAAGCAAGTATTTTTAAAGCAGGGCACTGGACTTAAACAATTTGTTCCATTAAGTCTCATTTTACAGTAAGAAAGTGTGTAACGTTACGGTGGTCGTTTTCACAAATCAAATTGCTCTCTTGTATAACTTTCGATATCTCAGTTAAGTAAACATTTCACAGTTACATACTGTAACTACTGTTACATTAAACAAATAGCGGTACAAATATATCTTTTTTATCGTTTTCTTTTTTTACAGTCACAGATAGGGACATTAGATTACTCTCAGATCACTGAAAAAAATGTGTCATGCATGGTCTTTTCAAAAAGAGTCGGGGTAAGAATGCAGTTTAACTCTTTATTTTAGAGCATCCATCTGACTACATCTCACCAGATTTGATACATGCTTACAACCTTGAGTTAAGTTTGATACATTTCACCTACTTTCCACAAAGAATGACACTTTGTATCAGATATAAACCAATGAACATAAGCTGCTAAAGAAGCATCACATTCCAATGAATGTCGAAAGTAGAAATATGTAGCAAAGTTTTAAATCACCTGTTTACACAAATAATCATGAATAAACTAATAAAAAGGAATGGCAAATTTAATAACACCAGTCTGTTTGTAAGTCTAATGTTATGCTCAATCTCTCATCATGCTATCGATTAATATTATACTATAGAAACAATAAATAGCAATGCCATTCTGTGCTGTTGATATAATCATTGGATAATGATGAACTATCAATCAAAATGAATGAATGCAGCTAACTGAGTGCGTGCGAGCAATTACATCACCATGGCAACTGTGGCCGACTTCGTTCCGGATTGCATTAGAAAAGAATGATGTTTGAAAAACTTATTTTATTCGTTTGGGAAGAAGACTTCAACCATCTACCAGCTTTTTGAGATGTTATAGTAATAAAATAATGAAAAATACAGTGAACAAGGGACTCTTAAAAAAAAAAAATTGGACCTAACGCGCCTGACAAGCACTGAATAAATGGACTGCAAAGGGTTACTGTAGAAACTTTTATCTACTACTTTACCTTCAATTATAGAGATGCTTCTTGATTTAGTGGGCTTGAATTGCATTTGTGCCCATTCAATGTTATTGGTTAATTTGCCCAGTAACCGATTAGTACATGCTACGGTTGTAGTCATTGTTGTCATGTCATCCATGTATGCTCAAATTGGTCGAATTTTGATGCCCTAATAATTACTCCCCTTGCCATGGTAAAATCCAGTGTAGAAATGGCGCATCCTGCTATTATTGCAACTTCTAGACATTGCCATATAGTACTGACTTCTTCACCAAATTTGTTATTGTCACTGGTACACTGAAAAAAAACAAATGCTGCCCAAAGATTTCCATTACATGAGAGTGAACTTCATGCTAATTTGAACTTGGCTCTCACCAAGATAAGCACCAACTAAGACGTAGCTTTGCAGTAAACTAATGTGATAGATCTCCATCTCCATCCACTTGTGTTGTTTTCCATCTGACAATGTAGATATCCTTCTGCCTGGTGTTGATTGCTAAAGTGTAATGCTGGCTCCAGGGATCATCTTATTTGCCTCCCCAGCGCATCAGCACACATCGGCCGCGATGCTGGTTCCTGGGATCAACCCAGTGTGGTCTTCCCAGCGCATCATCATGACAACCGTCTGGATTGAGCTAAGTAGGATACATCTCTGGGGTCTTCAAGTGGGCACCTTCCATCCTCGGTGTTTCGTTGACTAGCCCACGACACCTCAAGAGGGCTCAACAGTAATTCTGGCATCCCAGTATCACCCCCCTCCATTCCCCACTCAGCTCAGCCCAGCTTACTTACCTGAACATCAGCGTTGCTTTCTTTCTATTGTGCTTGAGATCCCAATCCAGAATCTTTCCGTCTCAACCATAGGCAGTTGCTGCTCCTTTCTGCTGCTTCAGATAAGTTCTTCACTGTGTGACGCAACTCTTGGGCACTGAACCCGATGTCTCTGAGAAACCAAGTTGTAGAGTGTGCCACACCCCACCTCCACTGGGTAAACTCAGACTCTCCATCCTTGCTGTTCCGCTTCAGCTAGTTGAGCATACAGAAGTTTCTTCCTCTCATATGCCTCATCCACAGCATCCTCCCATGGCACTGTTAACTCTACCAGATGAACAAGGTGTGCTGATCCAGACCACAACACAATGTCTGGTTAAAGGTTAGTGGTGGCAATCTCAGGTGGAACAATAAGCCGTTGACCAACATCTGCCAGCATCTTCCAGTCTCTAGCAGCTTCCAGTTGTCCTGGGCAAGGCTTGGTTTTAACACCTTTTCTTGGTGGTTGCTCTCCTGGATGGAGGAATATTGTCTTGTGTATGTAATGCTTTGATGGAACAGGTGGCAACTTATTTCAGGTTACACTTGTCTTCCAATGCTAAGGCCAAACATCGCAGCACCTGGTCATGGCACCAAGTAAACTGTCCTTGGCTAAGACCCACCTTACATCCTGTCAGAATATGCCTTAATGTTGCATTTGATGAACACAAAGGACATGAAGGATCTTCACCCACCCAGAGGTTTAGGTTCTGTGGTGATGGGAGAACATCAAATGCTGATCTGATGAGGAAACTGATCCTGCTCTGTTCCATTGTCCACAGGTCTTGCCAGCCGATCTTGCGTTGTTCCACACTTTCCCACCTCATCCATTCTCCCTGCTTGGCCTGGGAAATGGCCTTTACACACCTGATCCTCTTGCTTTTGCATCTCGTTGACTACCAGCTTCCTCTGTTGAGCTGGGGTTGCCTTGTGCCATGTAGGAGGAGCTGAACTGAGACCAAAACCTCCTTTTCCATGCTGAACTTGCCCCATAATATCTTCGATTCGAAGGGCAATCTTAGCATCTTCCACAGCTTTCTTTGCCACCCATTTTTTTCCAGTTTTCAACACAGGTGCTGCCTCCCTTACGCATTTGTCACGTGAATCTACTAATGTCATTTCCAGTCAGACTTTGGCGCACTTAAACTCCTTGGTTAGAGCAGAGACTGGTAGCTGCAGTATTCCTTTACCATAAAGTCCCACTCTGCTGAGGCAGTGTGGAACTCCCAACCATTTCCTGACGTATGAACTGATTAAAGCTTCCAGCTTCTCAACTGTTGTCAAGGAAACCTCGTACACAGTCAGTGGCCACAGCAGTCTTGGCAGTAGACCAAACTGAAAGCACCAGAGTTTCAGTTTGCCTGGTAAAGCGTTGCTGTCTATGCTCTTCAACCCTTCCACTGCTTGTTGTCTAACTTCTCCCACATGAATTGTGTCTTTTAAATCCCCGTTGTACCATCTCCCTAGACTTTTCACTGGCTTCTTGGACACTGTTGTTATTGCCTCACCATTAATGTAGAACCTTGTATCTACTACTTTGTCTTTAATTATTCAGATGCTCCTTGATTTAGTGGGCTTGAATTGTATTCGTGCCCATTCAATGTTATTGGTTCATTTGCCCAGTAACTGATTAGTGCAGGCTACGGTTGTAATCATTGTTGTCATGTCATCCATGTATGCTCGAATTGGTGGTAGTCGCATTCCAGAAGCCAAGCGTTCTCCTCCCACTACCCATTTTGATGCCCTAATAATTACTTCCATTGCCATGGTAAAAGCCAGTGGAGAAATGGTACATCCTGCCATTATTTCAACTTCTAGGTATTGCCATGTAGTGCTGAATTCTGAAGTTGAAAAACTAAATTGCAAATCTCCAAAGTAGGTTTTCACTAAATTTGTTATTGTCATTGGTACTCTGAAAAAATCAAATGCTGCCCAAAGAAGTTCATGTGGCACTGAATCATATGCATTAGCCAAATCCAAGAATGTCACATGGAGCTCCTTCCTCTCCTTCTTAGCTGATTGAATTTGTTGCCAGATTACGCTGATGTGTTCTAAGCATCCTGGGAAACCTAGAATGATTGCTTTTTGTACTGAAATAGGTAAGTTGACAATCTCTGAGCAATAATGCTGAAGAAAATCTTGCCTTCTACATTTAGTAGGGAAATAGGGCAAAACTGATTGATGCTTGTAGAATCTTTTTCTTTTGGTATAAAGGCTCCACCTGCTTGGTGCCATGCTCATGGTACAACCTGATGAAGCCCTTGCTTTTTCCACAGCTTGCTCTACTTCTTTCCACTTGGGTGCACAGTCCCCCATTTGGTATTCTGATGGAATGATAGGTGGGATGTCTGAAGGAATTTACATAGGCTTGCCTTTTTGAATCTGTATGTGTTTCCTCCAAATATCTCTCCAGCTCAAACTTAGATGCTTTTAGCGTGTCATTTTTTTCACTGGTGAATAACTTCTTTACAAATTTGAATGGGTCTTATAAAAGTTAGTTATTGCATGCTTGTTTTGGTAGGTGCTCAGCTCTGCGCAACGTTGCAAGCTTGTCTTTTATGACCCTTTGTAGCAAATTGAGTCCCTCCTTCTGACTTTGTTCAGCTCTTCTCCATTGCTTCCTCAGCTGTCTCCTTTCTCTAACTAAGCGTTCAATCTCCTGCTGCCATCTAAACTTTCCAGGAATAGTTTGTACTTTTTCCTTCCTTTTTTCAACTCTAAAACTCTTGCTTCCATATTCGTAGATGATGTCCCCAAACTTAACCAGCTTCTTTTCAACTGTTCCACTTAACCTTTCCACTGCAAAACAGAGATCTGTGTCTACAGTGTCCCATTCAGTTTTCCAAGCTCTTGGCCATTTAACTCCAGGCTTGTGCCCGTTGAGGTTCTTTTCTCTCTTACGCTGGTTCATCTGACCGGGTTCACAAGCATCATTAGGTTCATCACTAGTTGTATCCGTGCAAATCCTCCTCACATCTGTGACAGAGGTGCCAATACCCTGCAAACTGTGGTTTGTTTCCCTGTCGCTGGATTTTATTCGACTGACTTTGTAAGAAGTACTGATCAATGCGAGGCCCTTGTCCCTTCTCCCTCAAGCATTTCATTCTCCCTTGATGAATCTTCAAACAAAAACATTTAGTCGTTGCCAATTTTTTTTTTTCTCACAATTTGAAATGGCCAATTATTATTTATTTATGCTCGGCTCACCTCTACCACCCCTGTGCTGACTCGGGAGCAGTGAAGACAAACACACGCTGTCCTCCGGAGCATGTGCCGTCAGCCGACCGCTTCTTTACACACTGCGTATTTACCATGCAGCCGCCCAGGAGCTACAGCATAGGAGGACAACGCAGCTCCTGGGAAGCCAACAGGCAAGCCCGCAGGCACCTGGCCAGACTACAGGGGTCGCTGGTGTGCGGTTCATATTTTTAAAAGTTCATTTGTATATAGAGGGAGCATGGTGATGGTAGTGTCATGATTTGAGGACTCTTTGCTGCATCAGGACCTGGACGACTTGCCATCATTGAAGGAACCATGAATTCTGCTCTGTATCAGAGAATTCTACAGGAGAATGTTCGTCCATGAGCTGAAGCTGAAGCACATCTGGGCCATGCAGCAAGACAATGATCTGAAACACACAAGCAAGTCTACATCAAAATGGTTGAAAAACAAGAAATTTAAAGTTTTGGAATGCCCTAGTCAAAGTCCAGACCTAAACCTGACCCTGAAATAAGCAGTTTATGCTCGAAAACCCACAAATGTCATTGAGTTGAAGCAGTTCTGCATGAAGGAGTGGGCCAAAATTCCTCCACGGCGCTGTGTGAGACTGATCAATAACTACAGGAAGTGTTTGGTTGCAGTTAATGCTGCTAAAGGGGGGCATAACCAGTTATTGAGTCTAAGGGGGCTGGATTTAACAATATTAAACTTGTAGCTGTTATAAACTCGTTTAGTTACACAGGCACTGCTAGATTATGAGGATCTTCTGAATATGTCTTTACTGTTTTTCATACTTTTATTCTTTTATTTGTGATATGCAGATCAAAATAGCCTTGGTTATCTAAAATGTAATAAAAAGGATGATACTATGATGATAGCAAACATTTTTTTGTGCAAGAAAAAGGCCACATTTTCTATTACTATACATACAAAAATGCAAATGAGCTTTTAAAGTCTATTTAGTTCTTAGGTTTTCATTTCATCAAATGGTTGATACACAGCTGCACTCCATAATTAACCAATCCTGTGTAAGACTTTCAGTGGACCCCAGAGAACAAGCACAAATACACCAGTGCCTACAGTCATCTAGAGGTATTCCCACCGATGTCTGTAATAAAGTCGGAGATGAAAACACCACTGCAGCCTAGAGCATTATAAAACCTCTGGAGGATTGTGACAGAGATTGAATGATTCTTGCTGTTAGTAGAATGTCAGGGGGCATTTGATACTGTTAAGCAGAGACTGCCAGGCTCCCACTCTCATTACTCCCGACTTCACTAAGAGATTCATCCTCCACACCAATGCATCGGATGTCGGTTTGGGTGCAGTCTTGTCCTAAACGGTAGATGGAGTCAAACACCCCATCCTTTACCTCAGTAAAAAGATGTTCCCTCGGGAGCGCAGCTACTCTGTGGTTGAAAAGGAGTGTTTGGCCGTTAAATGTGCCACTCACTCTTTAAGATACTACCTGCTGGGACATTCATTTGATCTTGTCACAGCAATTCTCGGATAACTTTTGGTATCTGGCTTTGCAGCCTATGGTACACCGTGTGGGGAAAGACCACCAAAATGCAGATTAATTTTCCCAGGAGGGGGGAGTGGTGGGAAAAGCAGATTTAACCGAGTGCTCCTTCGGCTCCACTCTGTGTGGTGGGATATGTGACAGAGATCGAATGATTCTTGGTGTTAGATCTCTCTAACGAGCTGCGAGGCAGCTGCATAAAGGGAACAGAATACCCTGGACTAAATGGCATGACAGTTTATTTCCAGTTTTAGGTGGAAGTCGGCCATTTAGAAAAGGGGAAAAGCTACGGTATACAAATTCAATGAACTGGACGGGAAACAGCATTGCAATCCGTGGATTGGAGGAGCAGATGCACTCGTTGACCAAGGGGTCATGGATGACGTTATAAAAAGGGGATGTAGTGATGTGATCTGTTCCTTTGTGAATGGATAAAATAAATGACCAGAAGGAGAACCTGTGTTGTGAAATGTGAGTGTATTGTTTGTTTTTGTTTGTCGTTAATAATATTGTGTGTAATTATTTGGACGGCTAACATGATCCAGAGCTGTCGTAAAAGGCCTGCACTAAACCCAGATCAACAACACTGCACTTTGTTTTCACTAAAGAACCGTATTCACTACGAGCATTAGAGCACGCACTGTGGACTGGTGTTTGTGTTTGTGTGTGTTACGTGTGGGTGAACTAAAAACGGGACTGTTATTATTTCGGGGCCAACCCGCGGATTACAAATAAGCAATACACGCCGCTGTATTGCTTCATTACCATTGTTATTATTTATTGTTTTGCATCAGGAAATTTTATTTGAAAAACCATTAAACAACTTTGCACCTGGATTTTAATTGTCTGTTCATTGATCACCTGCACTTTGCCACAAGGATAAAACCAACTTGCTTATCCATATTGTTATTTGAAGCCATCCTTTGTAAAATTAATCAGTTCCAGTCAGCCTGATGAAAAGACTAAGCCAAACCAAAGGAATAAAATCAAAGGTTCTGCATCAGCAGTACCCTATTAAATATCTCTGTGGTTTTACCCTGCTGAAAATAGATTATTACAAATATAAGTAAAGAATTGTACTTCTAAATACATTTCCTAAAAATGTGCACAGCAGCAGTAACAGATCTTTCACAGGAGATCAGTTAACAGGAGCTGACTCATCATTAGCCAGACTGCGCAACACATTCATTTATTCAGTCTTAAATTGTAATCTAATTTGCATTCTACCCCTGCTGACTAACTGGAGGTTAGTATTGCAGGAAGAAAAGGCTGTTTATAACTACTGAATGCATTTCATATGTTAAAGCAAAGAGGACAATGTCGGTACTATCCATGTATGACACTAGTTATGCTTTCCAGAGACATATACAATACATACTAGCAATGGATGACTTGGCAAGAGCTTGAATCAGCCCCACCTTCGAACCCAATTGTACTTTACCTGATTTAATCAATGCGGAGCTAGATCAGTCTGGCTGGTTTTTTTCAAGAGGAAAATGACATATCCTATTCTACTTGTTTTGATGATTTTCATTGGCCCACTTTTTCAGCCAACCAGATTGCCCCCTAACATGAATGCACAATAGTGATTAGGGCAATCAAAAATTACTTTGTGGTTGATCGGATCAGCAAAATAGCATTGATTTTTACATTGTTTTATATTACAGTAACTCACACTGTAGCTAAATATGCTTTTTTTAGGTTAAATGAGGTGAAATTCTCCGGAGCGAGCTAGGGCTCTGCCTATCTTTCTTTCCTATCAATTAACACCTATTTCTTATTTAATCAATCAATCAATGTTTATTTTATATAGCGCCTTTCATGGTGGACCCCCATCACAAAGAACTTTACAAGCAGTAACAACAAGAAAATATTACCATAATACTTCAAATACATAGAAATGCATAATACATGATATACAGTGGAAAGAGCATATTACATGATAGCAGCTGAAGTAACTTACAAAAAAATGGATGGTGAGTAAGTAGATTCAAGAAAATGCACAGAGTCATTTTCTTCAATCAGTTGTTAGGTTTATTGAAATATGCAGGGAGTCTGGTCCCAGGTACAGGGCAAACAGAATACTCATCATTACAATGTTTGCATGACATTAAATACCCTTCTGTATAGATGGTCCACCTCCCCTTTCTCTGACACTTAACCAATAGCAAAGGTACTTTAATTTATTGTGTGTGTCTGTGTGTGTAGTCTAGTGTGACTTTTGATCTCTCTGAAGTCTTTAGAGCCTGTGCTAATTGTAGTCCACAGCATTGTTATCTTGTTAGCTTGCAGTCAATGTTAAGAACATAAGAACATAAGAACATAAGAAAGTTTACAAACGAGAGGAGGCCATTCGGCCCATCTTGCTCGTTTGGTTGTTAGTAGCTTATTGATCCCAAAATCTCATCAAGCAGCTTCTTGAAGGATCTCAGGGTGTCAGCTTCAACAACATTACTGGGGAGTTGATTCCAGACCCTCACAATTCTCTGTGTAAAAATGTGTCTCCTATTTTCTGTTCTGAATGCCCCTTTTTCTAAACTCCATTTGTGACCCCTGGTCCTTGTTTCTTTTTTCAGGCTGAAAAAGTCCCTTGGGTCGACACTGTCAATACCTTTTAGAATTTTGAATGCTTGAATTAGGTCGCCACGTAGTCTTCTTTGTTCAAGACTGAACAGATTCAATTCTTTTAGCCTGTCTGCATATGACATGCCTTTTAAGCCCGGAATAATTCTGGTCGCTCTTCTTTGCACTCTTTCTAGAGCAGCAATATCTTTTTTATAGCGAGGTGACCAGAACTGCACACAATATTCAAGATGAGGTCTTACTAATGCATTGTACAGTTTTAACATTACTTCCCTTGATTTAAATTCAACACTTTTCACAATGTATCCGAGCATCTTGTTAGCCTTTTTTATAGCTTCCCCACATTGTCTAGATGAAGACATTTCTGAGTCAACAAAAACTCCTAGGTCTTTTTCATAGATTCCTTCTCCAATTTCAATATCTCCCATATGATATTTATAATGTACATTTTTATTTCCTGCGTGCAGTACCTTACACTTTTCTCTATTAAATGTCATTTGCCATGTGTCTGCCCAGTTCTGAATCTTGTCTAGATCATTTTGAATGACCTTTGCTGCTGCAACAGTGTTTGCCACTCCTCCTACTTTTGTGTCGTCTGCAAATTTAACAAGTTTGCTTACTATACCAGAATCTAAATCATTAATGTAGATTAGGAATAGCAGAGGACCTAATACTGATCCCTGTGGTACACCGCTGGTTACCACACTCCATTCTGAGGTTTTTCCTCTAATCAGTACTTTTTGTTTTCTACATGTTAACCACTCCCTAATCCATGTACATGTGTTTCCTTGAATCCCAACTGCGTTCAGTTTGAGAATTAATCTTTTGTGCGGGACTTTGTCAAAAGCTTTCTGGAAATCTAAATAAACCATGTCATATGCTTTGCAATTATCCATTATCGATATTGCATCCTCAAAAAAATCAAGCAAGTTAGTTAGACACGATCTCCCTTTCCTAAAACCATGTTGACTGTCTCCCAGTACCCTGTTACCATATAGGTAATTTTCCATTTTGGATCTTATTATAGTTTCCATAAGTTTGCATATAATAGAAGTCAGGCTTACTGGTCTGTAGTTACCTGGTTCAGTTTTGTTTCCCTTTTTGTGGATCGGTATTACGTTTGCAATTTTCCAGTCTGTCGGTACCACCCCTGTGTCAAGAGACTGCTGCATGATCTTGGTTAGCGGTTTGTAAATTACTTCTTTCATTTCTTTGAGTACTACTGGGAGGATCTCATCCGGCCCAGGGGATTTGTTTATTTTAAGAGCTCCTAGTCCCTTTAACACTTCTGCCTCAGTTATGCTAAAGTTATTTAAAACTGGATAGGAACTGGATGACATGTGGGGCATGTTGTCAGTATCTTCCTTTGTAAAAACTTGTGAAAAGTAATCATTTAACATATTTGCTATTTTTTTTTCTTCCTCTACGATTTTGCCATTTGTATCTCTTAAACATTTAATCTCCTCTTTGAATGTTCTCTTGCTGTTGTAATATTGGAAAAACATTTTGGAATTGGTTTTAGCTCCCTTAGCAATGTTTATTTCTATTTCTCTCTTGGCCTTTCTAACTTCCTTTTTGACTTGCGTTTGCAGTTCTGTGTACTCTTTCTGCGTACTTTCTTTTTTTTTTTTTTGTTGGGCAAGAAGCTTGTAGATGCAACGTCTCTATCAATGGTTAGCAGTACATGCAATTTGAACCAAACAGTCTGCTATCTGCAATATTAGTCTCCTTTCAGAAAAGAAAAGAACACCAGTATAGCTCTGCCAGTCCACATGTGTAGCAAACTGCTAATCAATTCTCGATCCATGTTTTCCAACAGCAGCATAATACATGAAATAGTACATTAAATACAGTGGAAAGTGAAAAATACATGATAGTAACATAATACGTTAAAAAGTAGCAGCAACACAGCAGCTAATAGCAGATATCAGGCTTAAAGAGCATGGAAAGCAAAAGAGAACAGGTGGATCTTGAGAGTTGATTTAAAGTAAGTGATGGTGGGAGCATCACGCACCAAAGCTGGGAGAGAGTTCCAAACGATCGGAGCCATGAAGCTAAATGAGCGCTCTCCATATGTGGTGCACTTTTGCTTTGGGGTGACAAGCAGGCCAGAGTCGGAGGACCTCAGCTTGCAGGCGGGTCAGCAGGTTGAGGAGGTGCTCGGGACCTGTGTGATGAAGGGCATTGTAGGTGAGCAGGAGAGTTTTGAAAATAATCCTGAACTTTACAGGTAGCCAGTGCAGCTGGTCAAGACAGGGGGTGATAGGATCATGTTTTTTTCATCTGGTAAGGATCCTGGCAGTGGTATTCTGGATTAGCTGCAGTCGGTTCATGGTGCTTGTGGTAGTCGAGTTGAGAGGAGACAAATGCATGACAAAGTATCTCTGCATCCGGGAGGGAAAGATAGGGATGGACTTAACGCACTGTTTCCTCCTTCCTCACTCTCTAGTGTTCTCAGTTTTCTTTGACTGTAAGCACACTTACAACCCTTTAGCTATGGCTGAACTTTCTTTGTCATCCAACTCCGATGGCAACTTTATCTCATTTCCTACCTGTCCCGAGCAAGTTGCAGGCCCTTCTGCTCATCGGGATTTTGTTCCCATGCAACAACCACATCGCTACTAGCATCCCCGCAAGCTTTCTCAAGCCCAGGAGCATCTGTTCTACAAAGACTGGCCGATTTCGAAGCTGCTTGAAGCCCTTTTCCACAAAGGCATCAACATCCCAGCAGGAAGCGATCGCCCGGCTCTCTTCAATATCCTTTGTCAGTCCGAGGCAACAGAGACAATCTTTCCTCCTAGCCTGCTTACTGCATCTCGTCAGTCAACTCAGAGCTCTGCTCCAAGCAGGCCCCCTCTCCCTGCTCCAAACATCGCTCTGTCACTGCCAGCAAAAGATCCTGCTCTCAATCTTCACAATTCCGTTTTCAACGACATGAAAGCTCTCATTCAACCTAGCACTGAGTCCATCCAGTCTATCAATACCCGTCTTAATGTTCTTGAAAACCGAACTAACACAAGACCATTTTCAGCCTCCATTACCTCTTTCATTTCAGCTCCAGCTCCAGCTTCAGTGTTTGCTCTGACTCAGCCTTCTTCGGTCACACAGTCAATGTTCCGGAATACACCCTTGCTTCAGCAGTTGCTTCAGGTTCCAACGCTGTCAGTTCTCTGCAACATCATTTGCTATCTCCCCACACCAGATGTGAAATTATTGAAGGCAAAGACTTCAATTTAGTCTCAATATTAGTGGCAACATCAGAAGTTGTCGACTGTGTGAATGTCTCAGTAACCCTCAAATCCAGCGATCCACACCTTCTAAAGAACCTCACTCTTGAAGAATTCATGCTGGCATTTTCAGTCTATCGAGATGTTCTTTGCTCTGCTTACCCTCATCACCATCAGCAACTCAACCAATATTTATTTCATATTGTGGAGTTATCAGTCAGATACGGTGGCACAATGTTTTATGATTATCACAAATCCTTCTCTGCTAAAGCAGCTTCAATCCTCGCTGCTGATAACATCTTGCCCCGACCCTGATCTATTCAACAGAATATTCAGCGGGTTACATGCTTACGCCTACGCCTCCATAGTGCATTCTACACACCTGTGCCCAAGAGTAGCCTCCAGCTTATTACGTTCAAGTCAACGCAGCATTCACCTCCTAGTAGCTGCTTTTCAGTGCCTATCCGTTCATCAGCCCCTCATGAATCTTCCACCATCCAAAACAGACATGGCCGCACCATAACATTTTCTGGTTCCAAACAAAGCTGCAATAATTTCCACACCGATTTCTGTTCATCCAAACTGTGCACAAATCTCCACATCTGCAGCTTCTGCGGTGATGCCCATTCCAGAATCATCTATCCAGTCGCTTCCAAATGACATTGTGACAGAGATTGAATGAGTCTTGGTGTTATATCTCCTTCCCAACCTGTGAGGGCACTATGTAAAAGGAACAGACTACCCTTAACTAAATGGCACAACAGTTTATTCCTTAGGGTGGGTGGAAGTCGGACATTTAGGAAGGGGGCTGAGCTACGGCACCCAAGTTCAATGACTTGGATGGGAGACGGCGTGGCATCTGAGGATTGGAGGAGCGGATGCGCTCGTTAACCTAGGGGTCATGAGTGAGGGTATAAATAGAGGGCTTAGTGAAAGTCATCTTTTCCTTTGTAAACGGTTATAATACAACCTAGAAGGATACCCTGCAAGTTAGTGAAATGTGAGTCTTTGTTAAGTCTGTCTTGTAACATTGTTTGTCCTCATTGTCTGTTTCAAGATTACTGAACACGATCTGGAGCTGCAGCCGCAGGCCAGCATCAAACCTGGACACCAGCACTTCACTTTCACTAGGAACTATCTTTTCACCACAAGCACTTAAATCATGCACCGTAGGAACTGTGTGTGTGTTTGTGTTTTGTGTGGGTGAAAAAGAACATGACTTTTGGTTGCAGGTCAAACCGGTGGGATTTACAAAACAGAAGTGTACCGCCGTACCACTACCATCTGTATTATTATTTACAGGTTTTGCCCTAAGGCTCTGGTTATTATAATTATTAATAAACACCCTTGAACCTGGGAATCATTATCTGTGTGATTAATCCTCTCTGCACTGTACTCACCTGCATGCACTCACCACTTTTCCACTGACATTCAGCAATGCTTTCAGTATTCACCACAGTCATTGTTTACTTGTAATGTTTACATTAACATGAATATTGTTATATTCCCATATTAACATGATAGTCTTTAGGTACCATGATGTACAGGTGTCTGCATTTCACAAAGTGCTTTTACAGTCAATTTGTTAGTATCAAATAATTTGACAAATAGCTCATTGGTGTTTGAAAAAAAAAAAAAAACAGCATTGACAGCATCAGGGCTGGTGTTAAAGCATTGCTTGTTGCTATTAGGACCCAGGTCAAACTAAAGTGTTTCATATTTATGATATATATTGAGTAAAGGACTTAAGTTTACACCGACTAAAAAATGCAATAATAAACATAAACTCCCCACCGAATTAAAGGAGTGGGAGAGATGCATGAGATTAGCATAATATTTTTTCAATGAAAATATCTCCGATTCAGAGGGTAATTATGAGCATGGGATTTAGGTTAATAATACAAGCACTTGAACTCCTCCTGATAGAAGAGATAAATGGTTAGATATGTATATTGAAGCAGTTAAAAAGGTATAATAGTAGGACTAAAGAAAAAATGTAGATGTAATCTAACATTGCTGTTGTTAAATGATGACAATATAAGTATAAGACCAACAGATACAGGTTAAAGAATAGTGATAATGAGCACAGATAACTATATGAAATGTGTAGAATGTGAATTCAATCATACAGATACATATGAAGAAGTTAAAAGCAATACGATCAATAAATTGATAAAAGAGGTTAAGGAAATTGCAGAGAGACTATACAATAAAGACATTATATCAAAATAATAATCATTATTATTTATTTCCTAACAGATGCCCTTACCCAGGGCGACTTACAGTTATATACAAAATACATAATCAAGAGTTACAGTACAATTAAGAGCAAGATACAAAATACAAAGACTTCAGTCCCAATAAGAGCAAATACAAAATACAGTACAATTTGATATTGGGGCAGTTCAAGAGCAGATAACAGTGTTGATGGTTACATCATTAATAAAATACATGCAGCCACATAATGCAAGAACAGGCCTAGCAAGAGGACATCCTAAAATGCACAAAGAAAATCACCCTATGCGAATGATTGTCAGCACAATTGATAATCCAGCACACATAATACTTGAAATAGCAGAAAAACAATAGGTCACACATTGAGAAATTACCAAGCTATGTTAAGGATAGAACACAACTTAAAAAAAGACTTGAATCGCTAAAGCACAACCTTCCAGAGAATACAATTTTATTTTGCATGGATGTAAAATCCTTGTACCCAAGTGTCCCTCATAAAGAAACTTTAGAAGCTTGTCAAAAAGGTCATTTAAAATGATCTAGACAAGATTCAGAACTGGGCAGACACATGGCAAATTACATTTAATAGAGAAAAGTGTAAGGGACTGTATGCAGGAAATAAAAATGTGCATTATAAATATCATATGGGAGATATTGAAATTAAAGAAGGAATCTATGAAAAAGACCTAGGAGTTTTTGTTGACTCAGAAATGTCTTCCTCTAGACAATGTGGGGAAGCTATAAAAAAGGCAAACAAGATGCTCAGATTGTGAAAAGTTAAAAGGCATGTCATGTGCTGACACCCTAGGATCCTTCAAGAAGCTGCTTGATGAGATTCTGGGATCAATAAGCTACTAACAACCAAACGAGCAAGATGGGCCGAATGACCTCCTCTCGTTTGTAAACTTTCTTATGTTCTTATGTTCTAGATAATAGACAAGATAAATCAATACCAAGAGCAGACGTGCTGAACATGATCAATGTAGTTTTAGAAAACAGTTATTTTACATTTACTGATAAGATTTACAAACAAAACTGTGGTACAGCAATAAGAACTAAATTAGGAATGAATTTTGTCATACATGGGGAAATGGGAAGAACAATTACTTCTGAAAGAGAACCTTTAGAATACATTTGGTTTGTAGATTATATTTTGGGGGTTTGTACACATGGAGAAGAATCTCTTTTCCAGTTTCATAAAATGGCAAATTAAATGAACAATAATATTAAGGTGAACCTTTGATGGACAAGAAAAGAAATATCATTTTTAGATACCATAGTAAAACTTGAAGGTTCAATTGAGACTGACCTCTTCTGTAGACCTACTGACATGCATCAGTATTTACACATGTCCTCTGCATATCCAATACACACTAAAAGGGCAATCCCAAAGGGTCTAGGAATAAGAATACAGAGAATATGCTCAAAAGGAAGTGACTCTGTAAAACAAATAAATGTATTAAAAACAAATCTTAAAAAAACAGGATACAAAGAAAGTATTACACAGACGGAGTTAAGAAAAGTGAATAAACTAAAAAGAGGTGATCTACTAGATTATAAAAACAGAGATAAAGAGTCCCATTAGTAATGACTTACTCTAAAGCTTTGCTTAATATTTATAAGATAGTTTGGAAATACTTGTGGATTCTACATAATTCAGAAAAAATGTGATGAAATAAAATATGTTGGAGATTGGAAGAAATTTATATTAAAGAATTCAGAACCACCTTTCACTAATTAGAAATAAAAAAAATGAATGAACCAATAGTACAGCACTTTACCAGTCAAGGACATGACATAAATGATGTAAAGTTTGTAGTATTAGAACAGCTAAAATTAGACAACGCGACATACAGAAGAATAAAAGAAAGCAATTGGATAAATAGACTGAACATGATCATGCCAGCGGGACTCAACAGAAAAGCATGAACTAATTAACTCCAATAAATATATAACATTTAAATAAATAAACCAAATTCATTCAAAAGTTATGCATACTGATGCGCTGGGGATGCCAAATCAAGGCAGATCCTCAGATAAATTTATCTAAACTAAAGTTAATTAGAATTAATACAGCTTTAAATACAGAAATAAAAATGATGTCACAATATATAGAACACCATTACATCATGTAAAAATAAATTGTGGATTTGAATATAAGCTACAGCAAGTTGTTGTCATGCCATCAAAACCCTATAAATACCGCCAATGTTTTGAGTCCAACACAGGCTCGAAACATTGGGCAGCTGCCTCTGAGCTAATTATATATATATATATATATATATATATATATATATATATATATATATATATATATATATATATACACACACAGTGCCTTGCAAAAGTATTCAGACCCCTGACCAATTCTCTCATATTACTGAATAACAAATGGTACATTGAAATTTCGTTCTGTTCGATATTTTATTTTAAAACACTTAAACTCAAAATCAATTATTGTAAGGTGACATTGGTTTTATGTTGGGAAATATTTTTAAGAAAAATAAAAAACTGAAATATCTTGCTTGCATAAGTATTCAACCCCCAAACATTAATACTTGGTAGAGCCACCTTTCGCTGCAATAACAGCTTTAAGTCTTTTGGGGTAAGTATGTACAAGCTTTGCACACAGTGTCGGAGTGATTTTGGCCCATTCTTCTTGGCAGATTTGCTCCAGATTGTTCAGGTTGGTTGGACAATGCTTATGGACCGCAATTTTCAAATAGTGCTACAGATTCTCAATGGGATTGAGAGCAGGACTTTGACTGGGCCACTGTAGGACATTCACCTTTTTGTTCTTGAGCCACTCCAGTGTTGCTTTGGCCTTGTGCTTGGGATCATTGTTCTGCTGAAAGGTGAATTTCCTCCCAAGCTTCAGTTTTTTTAGTGGACTGAAGCAGATTCTATTGCAGTATCTTCTTGTATTTTGCTCCATCCATTCTTCCTTCAATTCTAACAAGATGCCCAGTCCCTGCTGATGAGAAGCATCCCCATAGCATGATGCTGCCACCACCATACTTCACTGTAGGGATGGTGTGTCTTGAGGCATAGGCAGTGTTAGGTTTGTGCCACACATAGCGCTTTGAGTTTTGGCCAAAAAGCTCTACCTTGGTCTCATCTGACCACAAAACCTTTCGCAGCTGGGTCACTCTCATGCTTTCTGGCAAACTCCAGACTTGCTTTCGGATGGTACTTTTTGAGTAATCGCTTCTTTCTTGCCACCTTCCCCTTCCCATACAGGCCAGTGTTATGCAGAGCTCTTGATATGGTTGACTGGTGCACCAATACTCCACTCCCAGCCATTGAACTCTGTAGCTCCTTCAAAGTGATTGTTGGCCTCTCTGTGGCTTCTCTCACAAGTCTCCTTCTTGTCTGAGCAGTGAGTTTTGAGGGACGGCCTTTTCTTGGCAGTGTCTGGGTGGTGTGATGCAGCTTCCACTTCCTGATTATTGATCCAACTGTGCTCACTGGGGTATCCAAACACTTAGATATTAGTTTGTATCCTTTCCCTAATCTATGCATTTGTATTACTTTATCTCTAACTTATGTAGAATGCTCTTTGGTCTTCATTTTCCTTCAGATTCACAGTCTTACCAATGATCCTTCAACAGTGGGGTTTTTATCCAGAAAATGTGACAGCAACTTTAGTGGTTCACAGGTAGAGGCCAATGGTAAGGTAATTGTGTCCTCGTTAGGGCAATTTCTTTCATCGGTGCAAACTGGGAGCTTCCACAGCCCAGGGGTTGAATACTTATGCAAGCAAGATATTTCAGTTTTTAATTTTTCTTAAAAATATTTCCCAACATAAAACCAATGTCACCTTACAATAATTGATTCTGAGTTTCAGTGTTTAAAAATAAAATATCAAACAGAACGAAATTTCAATGTACCATTTGTAGCTCGGTAATATGAGAGAATTGGTCAGGGGTCTGAATACTTTTGCAAGGCACTGTATATATATATGTATATTATATATAATATCAAAATATAATGTATAATATATATATAATATTATGATATATAATTATTATACAGTGATTTGAGTGAGTTTTTTAAATATATCTAAACACTGTTATTGTTAATACAGAGCCCACTTATTTTTAATTCATCGATTCTGGATGCTCTTGCATATGACTGTGCATTACATTACAATTCTATAGCAGTGATTGTGTCTAGATTAAACCCTTTACACTCCAAGTAATTTTCGCCTATTGTTGCCAAATTGCCTTTCCCCCTGTAAAAAAAAAACACATTTCTGAATGTCCTAGAAGCATGTTATTGATATCAAAATTTAAAGCACAATTTTTTTTTTCATATTATGTTGGAATCTGGAATAAAAAACACTTGCTAGACTCTCACAGATGAGAAAATGTGAAGAAAAAAAACACATTTACAAAACATAAGTTTTTTGTAAAATAAACCATGAAAAAATATATATCAAATTTTTTTTTGAGAGGTTTATATGATCGTTGTATATGTTGGGAAGTTCCACACAAAATTTCAGCCCAATAACACCAAAAATGACCAGAATACCAGAATGCAAACATTGTTTGCAATTTTGGATTTTTATTGGCAAAAGTGTTTTATTTTTTTTTTTTTTTATGTGTGCAGTGCTCTAAAATCCTTGTTTGGCTGAATATCGGATCGAATTTGGTCTTGAACTGAAGCCTGGACGGAGTTATAAGCCAAAACATCAGACTATGTCTGCAGTGCGTGTCTGTGCAAACTCCCCTCTTTGAAGTTTGATGGACGTACAGCTCTAAAATCCTTATTTGGCCGAGTATCGCATCGCATTTGATCTTAAATTGAAGCCTGAGCAAAAGGTAAGTGGCCCGCTGGTGGGCAAAATCAAGGGTTAAAAGGGTTAGCTGCCTACTGCTCACTTTTAGTCTTCTCCTGAAAGAATCCCTTGACACAGTTTTTTACACAGATATTAATAATCTGATTTGCTTAATCTAGACTAGCATCATTGTATTATACATGGTTTATTTTTTTCAGAATAAAACAGTTTTTAGTGGTAAGGTTAAAACTGAAGCCCTACTTAAGAACATAAGAACATAAGAACATAAGAAAGTTTACAAACGAGAGGAGGCCATTCGGCCCATCTTGCTCGTTTGGTTGTTAGTAGCTTATTGATCCCAAAATCTCATCAAGCAGCTTCTTGAAGGATCCCAGGGTGTCAGCTTCAACAACATTACTGGGGAGTTGATTCCAGACCCTCACAATTCTCTGTGTAAAAAAGTGTCTCCTATTTTCTGTTCTGAATGCCCCTTTTTCTAAACTCCATTTGTGACCCCTGGTCCTTGTTTCTTTTTTCAGGCTGAAAAAGTCCCTTGCGTCGACACTGTCAATACCTTTTAGAATTTTGAATGCTTGAATTAGGTCGCCACGTAGTCTTCTTTGTTCAAGACTGAACAGATTCAATTCTTTTAGCCTGTCTGCATATGACATGCATTTTAAGCCCGGAATAATTCTGGTCGCTCTTCTTTGCACTCTTTCTAGAGCAGCAATATCTTTTTTATAGCGAGGTGACCAGAACTGCACACAATATTCAAGATGAGGTCTTACAAGTGCATTGTACAGTTTTAACATTACTTCCCTTGATTTAAATTCAACACTTTTCACAATGTATCCGAGTATCTTGTTAGCCTTTTTTATAGCTTCCCCACATTGCCTAGATGAAGACATTTCTGAGTCAACAAAAACTCCTAGGTCTTTTTCATAGATTCCTTCTCCAATTTCAATATCTCCCATATGATATTTATAATGTACATTTTTATTCCCTGCGTGCAGTACCTTACACTTTTCTCTATTAAATGTCATTTGCCATGTATCTGCCCAGTTCTGAATCTTGTCTAGATCATTTTGAATGACCTTTGCTGCTGCAACAGTGTTTGCCACTCCTCCTACTTTTGTGTCGTCTGCAAATTTAACAAGTTTGCTTACTATACCAGAATCTAAATCATTAATGTAGATTAGGAATAGCAGAGGACCTAATACTGATCCCTGTGGTACACCGCTGGTTATAACACAAATCTGGGTTATTGTGTTAAAAACTAATATTTTAATATCCAAATGATTCCCACTGCCTTTCATGCACCCAGTGTATGCTTCTTGTGTTAATAATCTTACATGACTGTAACAAAAACATTTTGATAGTGTGCAGTTAGCACTATAAAAGACAAATTCTCAGACAATTCTAAATTGGAGGAGACCCAGCAGTAAAATGATGAATCACTAAAGTTAAAAATATAATCAGCCCATTTATAGATCTAGATGGAATGTTCCTTGAAGGGCGTTTCTTTGGAAGGGATTGCCATTCAAGTACTTCTGCAATAAAGAATTTAAATATCTTAACTAGAAATTTTCTATTTTTAGAATATAATTCTCACTTCAAGTGATGAGGGGTAGTGATGAGGATTGATACGCAATAGGTGTATCTGTATATTTATTTCTGAAAAATGCTACTTTTATTAACATACAGTATATGGGGTAATGTACTAGGTTAAAGGGAAGCTCTCTTTACAAGCTTTGCTTCCAAATAGTCCTGCACTTAACTATTTTATCTAGAGAATGAAACTGTCCAAAAATGACCCACGCCTTATTTCCTGTCATTGATTAAACAGCTGCTTTCCCTAATGACTGAGTTTGGAATGGAATAAATGCATGGTTTTAGTCAATTGTATTATGATTTTGAAGACCTGTCTTCTGAATATTTTAATTTTAAATATGCTACTTTGAATACATTGATTATGAGCTTAATATGCCTGTAACAGGGCGAGGAGCCCTGTACAGTATTATTTATTCATTTTTAGAACTGGGTCTCCCCCTCTGCTCATGTCTCATTTTGTATTGTTTATTTATGATTTATTGTATTCATATATGACGGTGAAGCGCCATGTGTTTTTGTTCTGTTTTGTTGTTTATGTGTTCTGGCAGAGACGAGGTTGGCAGCTCGTCCTCTGCCGGCAATTAAAAAAGTCAATCTCCCGAATTAATTTGGTAATTAATTTGTTGCTAATTGGGAGATGGTCACCTGCATCAATCCCTGCAGTTCTCCCTGCTTGAGGTGGGAGGAGTAATGGAAGAGCGAGAGGAGAGAGAGAAATTTAAAATAAACAAATGTATAGGCTCAGTAGAGGCAATTGTCCAGCCTGACCTGCGTTTTTGTGTGCGTAATTGTGTTTTTGATTTTCTCTGAGCCAAGTGTTTTTGTTTGTTTAAATATATATTTTTTTTTATTTAAAATAAAATGGCGCAAACTCCTTTTGCACCCTACCTGCAGTAACCTGTGTGTGTTTTGCTTCCGGCATCTGGCCTGATGTCACCACTCACAGACAGCCTGTCACAATGTCATATTACTTTGCAATATACAGTATAAGCAGCTTTTTGAATATCCTGTTTTTACATTGCCTTTAATTCTAATAGTCACAAAGCTAATGAAAAAAAAAATCTTTATTATAATGGACTCAAGTTTGATGTAGTGCCTAGGTCTCACATGTTCCTATATGAAAGAAACACACAATGATAAACATGTAGAGGGTATTGAATTATTTAAGGGTCAATGCACAGTAGCATTGTTTACTGTAAACATTACCTTATCGTTAACTGAATTTGTACAGTTGTATAACAAATGTCGTGTCTAATACCACTGTCATGCAGTATGCAAGTACAGTTCCTCATTTTCACAAATAAAGTAATCATGTGAAACCAACTTTTGTTTGTATTTATTTCACAAGCTGGGGTTCTGTCTAGTTTCCTGTGCTCCTTTCACCAATCAGGGGCAGAAAGATTTCAGGGTCAGACCTTGGAAGGAGATTATTGCTGACAGGGTGTCAGAACAGTGACACATGTTTTAAAAATGAGTTACATTATGTGGGCTGTTCTTGAAGGGGAAAAAAGCAAAGTGCAAGGCAATTTCCAAACAACCGTTACAAAAAGAAGCGCAAATTCTTCTTCAAACTTTTAATGGTTTAGTACTGAATTGCAAACAAATTGAGCACTATATATATAATATATAATATATATTATATAATCTTCTAGATATATCTATATATATATATACTTAATCTTTTTGATGCTTTAAGATTTCCTTTGACACAGAAGCTTTTCAATATTTCATATTTAATAATATCTATTTTTATAGGAAAAGCATTCCAATAAAAATCTGATTTAAATCCTTGTACCAGATGCCTGTAATTAGATATTTGAAAAATTAAGCATGTTATGTTTTTGCTAACTCATCCAGTTACCCATCCCCCCCATAGATTTTTACAAGCGTTGTGCAAGCTGACTGTAATGTAATGTAATTAAACTAATATGATTTTAAACATCGACCATTTTGAATGAGGATAGCTTTAGACACGTTGTTACATAAACATAGACGCATTAATATTTATAAACACTCAAGTACTGTTGAAGTGGGAACTGCCAATTATCAAAGTCAAGATGTGCAATTACCAGTGAATTATGCATTGCTTAAATAATAACAAAATGTAAATTATTTATGAAAACACTTAAACAGAGGATTTTGACACCTGGATATGCAAATGTTACTGATCAGACTTAAAAAAAATGATCATTTGTTTAATTGTTAAGATTTAAAGAGAGTGTGTGGCTAAAATATGCTCATTTATCTTATTGATGATGGTAATACAATCAATTTTAATAGTATGGGAACCTACTTGATTTGTTTTTTAGACAAATCTTGACCAAGGAAACTGTGGGGAATGAATTAATCTTACCCACAGCTCCAGCCAAAATAAACTTACAATACTCTGCTTTCATACACAGTACAAGTGGTGAAATGAAGACAAAAAGCCCACACAAGTGCAGAAAAAGTGTGCAAAAGTCAAAAATGGAATCAATCTTTCAATATACATACAAAAAACCTTTATATCAAGATTCAAAGCACATCTTTACAAAGTAGAGACTAGTTGTAACCTCTGTAATATGTTTTCTTCTTAAAAATAATAAATCAGTCGTTTTCACGTAATCTTTAATCAAAGAAGTTTAATTCAGAAACAAGGCAAAAAAACACGCAGAAGCTGCAGGTAAAATCTTCAACAACAAATACTACAGGTCAACCCCACAGGTTTCGGGAAGATAGCAGGATTCCAAACAACTCTGCGCAACGAAATACAAGTTCTACTTTCCACCAGTGATCAGAGTTAGCACCACTATCTTGGAAGCGGGTCAGCCGGTGTCCTGTGGCGGCTCCTTTTGGCTGCAGTTGCTGATTAGAACCAGTTTGATTTGGGTTGATTGTGGATTTCAATTATGCTCAAAATCCACTTTTTAAGTAACAAAGCAACTCATGCATAAACAAGGGTCATCCGCCCAAGATCTCAATTGTTCTTTGAACTACAACAGAACCAGTTTTTTATCTTGATTCTTAGATATGCAGGCAGCTTCTGGCTGCGTGCAAAACTACAGACAGGGCAACGCTAGGCAGTAGATTTGAAAATCCTTACATTAGGCATAGGAAAATCACAACGTTGAGTGACAGAGCCTCAATAATCTCTCACTTCTTTGCCATTTAAAGGGGTATTTGCTGAGCTTTTAAAATCAATTTTCCTACCTCTTATTAGCTTTAACACCCCCTATGACACACATCATTGCTTTGTTCCTATATCATGTTTTTTACTAATAGATAAGGTGGCTTTCAACATGCTTAACACAAATATTAAACCAAAGAAATTGTCCCTAACAAATCAAAGCAATGGCACAGGTTCAAAATCAACTAACATTATATTTAAAAATATCTTGCAATGAAAGGAAACACCTGTGGTTGCTGGTAGGGACAGATTTAACCCCATCCCTGCCAACCTTACCCCCCCCCCCCCCCCCCCCCCCCCCCCCCACACACACACACACACACACACACACTATATACATGGGGGCTTTGTCCTGCCACAGTATTCAAATATTTGGCTGTCTATGAAATAAACGATTATTCTTGCTCCCTCACCATGTAACACTGCTTGTTACTTACAATGCATCTGTAGGGTATCAGCTGCCTGTCATGTTCTCATCCCAGTAGCGTTTGAAACAGGAATGCACCACTGCACATGACTTGTCCATCTATTGTACACTGAACTACTTCACTTTAAAGGACCTTCTTGAGCTGCAATTTAACAACTTGGTAACTTCTTTGTAACTTTTGACATGATTGAGGGTCAGGGATTTTCTTGGTGATTAATACCAGTGCTTTCTGTGTATCTCATGAGGTCACACTGCGAATCATTTACTCTGTACCTGGCATTTCTGTGAGATTGCTTGTTTTAGCTTCCAACTAATTTGGAAAACAATCTGACAGTATATTCAATATATTCTAATCTGTTAAACACAAAATGGGAATAAAAGGGGGCAAGTGCGAAATGTTTAAAAAACTGGGATACAGCCTTCAAGATGGCACGGTAAAAGACATCTTTTGAAAATGTCTTCTCAGAATGTAAATGGGTAACCATAGTAATTCTACTTTTTAAAATCCATGTTCAATCAGTGTTTCTTTTTTAACTGGAAATGGAAGTGTTTAATATGTATGTTCCCAAGCTGAACAACATTCATCACAAATATTGATCTTCTTCAATACTGTATGGATATTGTATGGCATTATAGCAGGTACATGGTTAAGAAAGTCAGTGGAAACCTCTTTTGATCTTTTGTAATGTCATTGGAAACAGTAGTCAAATCTCCTCCAATCTTAATAATGCCTTACTCCGAACTTCACTGTTATTCCATATTAGTCATATTTTAATCCAACCAATTATAGTGTGATTAAAATACAATGCTCTCCATAAGTATTGGGACAGTGAAGTCAAAATTGCTATTTTTTCTGTACACTCAAGCAATATGAAAATATGAGGAAAAGATGAATATGAGACAAAAGTACAGAATGTCACCTTTTATTTCTGGCGTTTTCAATACATACATGTTTTACCAACAAAGAATAACAGCACCTTTAGAGTTCCATCCCCCCATTTTATGTGAGCATAAGCATTGGGACATTTCCACTTAAAGCAAATACAAGCATAAAAGCTAGTATTTTGTCTCAAATCCCTTGCATGCAATAAAAGCAGTGAGTCTGCGACCTATTGACATCACCAAACCTATTGATATCGTCCTTTAAGATGCTTTGCCAAGCCTTTATTGCAGCCATTTTCCGCTGTTGCTTGTTTTGCGGTGTTTCTGACTTCAGTCTCCTCTTCAGCAAGTGAAATGCATGTTCAATCACATTTAAAATCTGGAGATTGACTTGGCCAGTCTAAAACTTTCCACTTTTTCCCCCGATGAACTCCTTGGTTATGTTGGCACGTGTTTTGGGTCATTGTCCTGTTGCATTGTGAAGCGTCGCCCAATGAGTCTGGTGGCATTTCCTTGTACATTGGTAGCCAAGTTGCTTCTGTACACTTCTGAAATCATTCTGCTGCTGCTCATTCGTTACACCATCAATAAAGACAAGTGAGCCCATCCCAGAGGCAGCCATGATTCACAGATGAGGTGGTATTCTTTTTTTCTCCTCACTTTTGCCTTTTATCATTTTGATAAAGGTTAATCTCCGTCTCATCTGTCCATAAAACTTTGTTCCAGAACATACTGGCTCATTCTCTGTACTTTTTTTTTTTTCAGCAAATTCTAATCTGGCCTTTCTGTTTTTGGTGCTGATCAGAGGTCTTGCAGTGTAGCCTTTATAATTCTGCGAACAGTAGATTGTAACACTTTCACCCCAGCATTCTGGAGGTTGTTGGTGATTTCACCGACACTTGTTTGAGGCTTATTTTCATAGCTCTGGTTATTGTTCTGTCATCAACTGCTGTTGTTTTCCTTGGCAGAGCTGGTCGTTGCCGATTGCTGAAGACATCAGTGGTTTCTTTCTTTTTCAGGACATTCCAAGCTGTTGATTTGGCTATGCTCAACTTTTGTGCTATGGTTCTAATTGAGTTTCTCTTTTCTTTTAGCATCCAAATTACTTGCTTTTCTTTCATAGACAGCTCCCTAGTCATCATGTTGGATTATGCATACTCACACCAAATGCAAACTCCAAAGGCAAAAGCAAAGGATTGAACTGAGACTACACATTCACAGCTCTTTTATGTGTGAACAATCAATGCAACAGGAAACTCTTGATCAATTAGAAACACCTGTGAGCCAAATGTCCCTGAATACTTATGCTCACATAAAATGGGGTGGATGGAACTCTGAAAGTGCTGTTACTCTTAGTTGGTAAAACATGTGTGTGTTGAAACAGCCAGACATGAAAGGTGACATGTTGTACTTTTGCCTCATGTTCATCTTTTATTCATATTTTCATATTGTTGAGTGTACAGCAAAAATAGCAATTTTGACTTCACTGTCTCAATACTTATGGAGGGCACTGTATATATACAGTAGATTGTAATGCTTCTTTCAAAAACCAGTATTGATATTGCATACTCGTAGTACAGCTTTGTCAGTACGCACAGCGTTTTTATATTAAGCTCAGAAACATGTGAACAGTTTGTATATGTTGCTTATCATTGTGATTGCTGAGATCCTTTCATGCCAACCAGCCTGCTAAACTGTGATTTATGGATCTGCTTACAAATCCTGCCATTGCATTTGTTCTGGATTACTATGCTACTGTAAATATGCCTTGTGCGATTTACTTTCCAGTGATCAAACAACACAGTCAGAACATAGGAAGAAATATGTTTTTATTTTGGATTATTAACTGTGCCATTATTAAGATTTTGAATCAAGCAGTCTGACGTTTTAGTAGTCAGAGTGTAGTACGAGAACATTTGAATGACTGCAAGAGCAATCACCTTTTGAAACTTAAATTCCTTCCATCAATCAAGGTCTTTTCATTTTGATTCCTGTGCTAGGGGGTTATTGTGCACAAGCAAAGTCTGAAGACAAAAGCCAAAATATACACTGGCTGGGGCTAGACAAGCCAATTAGAGGTGGATCAGCCAATCGAATGACATATCTCAATATGTAGTGTTGTTGATGTTAATGCAGCTGAATACATCATTCAGCTGCAATGTGATTGATACAGCCAAGGCTTTTAGCTAGGACAAAGATGATCTGTTTATCAAAACTAAGATTTGTATTTTTAGTTAGCAAACTAAATGCAACTATGTATTTGTATATCTATACAGTTAAAGTCCATGTCGTTCTGTAGAATAATATTAATAATATAAGGAATACATAGGCTGTAATACAAAGGCTGAAATCCTAAAACAGTTTCTGTATGTAATGAGGCTAAGTATTTATCAAGGGGTTCTGGAATCAAAATAAAACATGAGAGCAAAGCTAGAGTGTTTCAATGTCCGAGGGCCATTTGAAGGAATTTTAGAGTTATAACTGTATGGTTTTGATGTATATTTTTGAATCCCATACCAAAGATGATATCAGGTTGTAGTTCAGATGATAGAAGTATTCATTTATTTGGCATACTTGCTTCTCTGTGGGTCATTTCTAGGGATGTTGCATTGTACTTGGATTGTTTTACGTTTCTTACTTGCTGAATCCTTGGATCCCTCTGTATCTCAATTGAACCTAAAGAATCACAAAAACGAAGAAGCCTTAAAGTGACATTGACATTTCAATTTGTAACTCCAAAATAAATAATAAAAAGATTGAAACATATTACATACAAAACCAAAAAGCAAGTAAATGCTGCATGAAATATAAATCAGCACATGACCTTTAAAATGTTATAATGATTTAAAGACATCATAGCAAAATACCAATTCCCCAATAGCCAGTAAGGTCAACAGAACAGGAAAAGGCTCTTAGAAACAGCTATCATTAGGCCCCGCTGTGGAGCAAACACCTCAGAAAAACTGACAAAACCATCGCAAGCCCCTGTGGTGGTTATATAAGAACCTCTCTTAATAGAGGAACAACTTGAATCATCAGGAAGAAACTGAATTGAACAGTCTTATTCTTTGTCTATCTATATTATGGTTAAAGGTACTTATTAAGCAGTGCATGTGCATGTATTCTTCTGGCTAACTGAGGATGGATTAAGGGATCAAGTGGAGGTCACTGGTATTTACTAAGGTTTTTAACTTGCTTGACTTTTTTTGGATTGTGACTGATCTGGTGATGCTTTATATTGCATGGCATAAATTAATATTAAATAGATATGCAATTTCATATTAAATTAATGTTTAATATACATGCAATTGATATTAAATTTACATTCAATTATTCCTTGTTACTTGCCATTAATATTTACATCAGATTAATTGTATTTTAATTCAAAACATATAAACAACAGGAAATTATTACATATTTGCAAGGCTAACAAAACATAATGTAAAATGGACGTGATATGCAATAACATTTAGCAAGAAGCCAAATATTGCATATTTATTTAATATTAATATTAACATGTAATTCCATACCTATTTAATATTAATTTATGCCATGCAATATAAAGTGTTACCGTGACTCTTATCTGCTTGGGTTATGTTGCTTATCACTCACGGGTCTCCTCAATCACTTTTCAAAATATATCCAACAGCCAATCATATAGTATGATATCCATCGAAAGCAATCCAATAAATATTAAAATACAAATACTTGTCTTTACCTCACATGTCATGAAAACAATATGTGAATAACACATAACTAGATAAACATATGAATAAAACTCCTTTATTGATTGTTATTTATTTTTTAAAAATGACACACACACCAAGAAAACCTCATTAAGTTGGTAGATCCTTCTTGTTTTCAATCCGTTTTAACCCGTTCAAGCCTGATTCAGAAATGTACAAATAAAAGACTGTAGTTGATCAACATATGTTTATAAAACACAACACATAATCATATACAGCCTTTTTCAATCCACTGCTGGATGAAGGCCTCCCCAAGATTCTTCCACAAAAATCTATGCTGCTACGACGTGTTTCCTAATTTCATCTTGCTATCTTCCTGGAGATCTTCTTATTGGTCGCTTTATATCTCTTGGGATCCAGTCTAGTATCTCCTTGGTCCAGCGTATATCTAAAAAAAAAAAAAAGGCAGAAGTAAATTACAATAATGATATTATTTTATGAAAATGTCTCTCTCTCTCTCTCTCTCTCTCTCTCTCTCTCTCTCTCTCTCTATATATATATATATATATATATATATATATATATATAATATATTATATATATATATACAGTGCCTTGCAAAAGTATTCAGACCCCTAACCAATTCTCTCATATTACTGAATTACAAATGGTACATTGAAATTTCGTTCTGTTCGATATTTTATTTTAAAACACTTAAACTCAGAATCAATTATTGTAAGGTGACATTGGTTTTATGTTGGGAAATATTTTTAAGAAAACTAAAAAAAACTGAAATATCTTGCTTGCATAAGTATTCAACCCCCACACATTAATATTTGGTAGAGCCACCTTTCGCTGCAATAACAGCTTTAAGTCTTTTGGGGTAAGTATGTACCAGCTTTGCACACAGTGTCGGAGTGATTTTGGCCCATTCTTCTTGGCAGATTTGCTCCAGGTTGTTCAGGTTGGTTGGACAATGCTTGTGGACCGCAATTTTCAAATAGTGCCACAGATTCTCAATGGGATTGAGATCAAGACTTTGACTGGGCCACTGTAGGACATTCACCTTTTTGTTCTTGAGCCACTCCAATGTTGCTTTGGCCTTGTGCTTGGGATCATTGTCCTGCTGAAAGGTGAATTTCCTCCCAAGCTTCAGTTTTTTAGCGGACTGAAGCAGATTCTCTTGCAGTATTTTCCTGTATTTTGCTCCATCCATTCTTCCTTCAATTCTAACAAGATGCCCAGCCCCTGCTGATGAGAAGCATCCCCATAGCATGATGCTGCCACCACCATACTTCACTGTAGGGATGGTGTGTCTTGAGGCATGGGCAGTGTTAGGTTTGCGCCACACATAGCGCTTTGAGTTTTGGCCAAAAAGCTCTATCTTGGTCTCATCTGACCACAAAACCTTTTCCCACATCGCAGCTGGGTCACTCTCATGCTTTCTGGCAAACTCCAGACATGCTTTCAGATGGTACTTTTTGAGTAACTGCTTCTTTCTTGCCACCCTCCCATACAGGCCAGTGTTATGCAGAGCTCTTGATATGGTTGACTGGTGCACCATTACTCCACTCCCAGCCACTGAACTCTGTAGCTCCTTCAAAGTGATTGTTGGCCTCTCTGTGGCTTCTCTCACAAGTCTCCTTCTTGTTTGAGCGCTGAGTTTTGAGGGATGGCCTTTTCTTGGCAGTGCCTGGGTGGTGTGATGCAGCTTCCACTTCCTGATTATTGATCCAACTGTGCTCACTGGGATATCCAAACACTTGGATATTATTTTGTACCCTTTCCCTAATCTATGCATTTGTATTACTTTATCTCTAACTTCTGTAGAATGCTCTTTGGTCTTCATTTTCCTTCAGATTCACAGCCTTACCAATGATCCTTCAACAGTGGGGGTTTTTATCCAGAAAATGTGACAGCAACTTTAATGGTTCACAGGTGGAGGCCAATGGTAAGGTAATTGTGTCCTCGTTAGGGCAATTTCTTTCATCGGTGCAAACTGGGAGCTTCCACAGCACAGGGGTTGAATACTTATGCAAGCAAGATATTTCAGTTTTTTATTTTTCTTAAAAATATTTCCCAACATAAAACCAATGTCACCTTACAATAATTGATTCTGAGTTTCAGTGTTTAAAAATAAAATATCAAACAGAACGAAATTTCAATGTACCATTTGTAATTCAGTAATATGAGAGAATTGGTCAGGGGTCTGAATACTTTTGCCAGGCACTGTATATATATATATATATATATATATATATATATATATATATATATATATATATATATATATAACAGTCTACTTTTATACTGTTTCTGCCTGAAAAATCTTTATCTGGAATAGACAATGGTAATTAATCTACACAGAAACACAACAGAGAAGCACACAGAACATATTATTGTAAGATAATTAATACATACTAAATAAAAGAAACAGGCATGCAGTGCTTATAGAAAGTCTACACCCCCTTGAACTTTTTCACATTTTGTTGGGTCAGGGCTTCAGAGTTTCATGCATTTAAATGAGGAATTTTTTTCCACCTATCTACACACCATACGCCACACTGTTAAAGGGGAACATTTTTATTGCGAAATATATATATATATATACACTTGGTCAATACTTGGTGGAAGCACCTCTGTGAGTCTTTGGGATAGGTCTCTACCAACTTTGCACACTTAGATTTGACAATATTTGATCATTCTTCTTTAGAAAACTATTCAAGCTCTGTCAAGTTGCTTTGAGAGCGTTGATGGACAACAATCGTCAAGTCATGCCACACATTTGATTGGATTTAGGCCGGGGCTCTGACTGGGCCACAATTTACCTTTTTGTTCCTTAGCCACTCCAGTGTAGCTTTGGCCGTGTGCTTTGGATCGAACTTCCGTCCCAGTTTCAGCTTTCTTGCAGAGGGCAGCAGGTTTTCCTTAAGGACTTCTTTGCACTTTGCTCCATTCAGTGCCCCAGTCCGTGCCGATAAGAAACATCCCCATAACACGATGCTGCCACCACTATGCTTCACAGTAGGGATGGTGTTCTTTGGGTGATGCGCTGTGTTGGGTTTGCGCCAAACATAACGCTTTACACTTTACAATCGATTTCTTTCGATTTGATTTACACTTTTAAGGACTGTATATATATATATATATATATATATATATATATATATATATATATATATATATATATATATATATATATATATATATATATATATGTATATATATATATATATATATATATATATATATATATATATATATATATATATAACCATATATATATAATATAGCTATATATATATATATATATATATATATATATATATATATATATATATATATATATATATATATATATATATATATATATATATATATATATATATATATATATAGCTCTGGAAAAAATTAAGAGACCACTGCAAAATTATCAGTTTCTCTGGTTTTACTATTTATAGGTATGTGTTTGGGTAAAATGAACATTTTTGTTTTATTCTATAAACTACTGACAACATTTCTCCCAAATTCCAAATAAAAATATTGTCATTTAGTGCATTTATTTGCAAAAAAAAGATGCAGTGTTGTCAGACCTCGAATAATGCAAAGAAAGTAAGTTCATATTCATTTTTAAACAACACAATACTAATGTTTTAACTTAGGAAGAGTTCAAAAATCAATATTTGGTGGAATAACCCTGAGCAGAAGGAAGCAAGTTTTCTTCCAGGACAACCTTGTACTTGGCTTGATTCATGCCAAAGCTGCCCGATTCCAGCCTTGCTGAAGCACCTCCAGATCATCACCGATCCTCCACCACATTTCACAGTGGGTGCGAGACACTGTGCCTTGTAAGTCTCTCCAGGTCTGCGTCTAACCATTAGATGACCAGGTGTTCAGCAAAGCTGAAAATTGGACTCATCTGGGGGTGCTTCAGCAAGGCTGGAATCGGGCAGATTTGTCTTTGTGAAGGGCGCATGAATCAAGCCAAATACAAGGTTGTCCTGGAAGAAAACTTGCTTCCTTCTGCTCTGATAATGTTCCCCAACTCTGAGGATTGGTTTTTCCAGCAGGACAATGCTCCATGCCACACAGCCAGGTCAATCAAGGTGTGGATGGAGGACCACCAGATCAAGACCCTGTCATGGCCAGCCCAATCTCCAGACCTGAACCCCACTGAAAACCTTTGGAATGTGATCAAGAGGAAGATGGATGGTCACAAGCCATCAAACAAAGCCGAGCTGCTTGAATTTTTGCGCCAGGAGTGGCATAAAGTTACCCAACATCAATGTGAAAGACCTGTGGAGAGCATGCCAAGATGCATGAAAGCTGTGCTTGAAAATCAGGGTTATTCCATCAAATATTGATTTCTGAACTCTTCCTAAGTTAAAACATTAGTATTGTGTTGTTTAAAAGTGAATCTGAACTTATTTTCTTTGAATTATTTGAGGTCTGACAACACTGCATCTTTTTTTTTATTTTGACCAGTTGTCATTTTCTGCAAATAAATGCTCTAAATGACAATATTTTTATTTGGAATTTGGGAGAAATGTTTTCAGTAGTTTATAGAATAAAACAAAAATGTTCATTTTACCCAAACACATACCTATAAATAGTAAAACCAGAGAAACTGATAATTTTGCAGTGGTCTCTTAATTTTTTCCAGAGCAGTATATATATATCCTTTCACATGAATTCTGCAATTAGAGCCAGAACGAAATGCAAGTTCAAATAGAATCAGGTGAGATCAATGCACATTGCTTGTTAACTTAATCAAGATATGAGGGTAAAAAGAAACAACTTCCTTTAGTAGTTAATATTTGATTAAGAAAGCGAATTGGCTCAAAATATGTTAAAAGGGACACTATGTGATAAAAAATAAACACACAAAAACTAGAAGCCCTAAAGATGGGTTACAACTTGCAGGAATTATACTTTGGGATATTAGGACCCTGCAGAGGTTTCTAGAGTCAGGGTTGACTCCAGTTTGAGTTAAGTGTGTTGGTAATTGTTTAATAATGTAATTGGGTCGGGTGATGGTAGGAGTTTGGCTGGGGCTTTGGAGAGTGAGGAAACAAAATATTTAGTATTGTAAAAACTGGAAAATGGACAACATTGGAAAAGGTATTTAGATAAAGAGTTTGGAACACAGTTTGGATTTGGAGACGGGGTAACAGTGTTAGCCTGCCTCGTATTTAGATAATAAACATTTCTGTTTTATTAGGACCCGAGTTCAGGTTAGGTTTTGTTCAACAGAAGTAGAATCATATTGTCAGGGGTGTGCAATTTTTGAAAAAAAAATGTTGTCTAAGGGAAAAAAAATGTACTTGTCTTTCTTAATCTACTTGCCCACTTCTCGTTGTAAAGCACACACAAAAAAAATAGAACATAACTTTTTGGATTTTGGTTTTATTTAACAGTGAACTCAATCAATCAATTAGTGATTAACAGAGGCAGATCTAGCCTTAGCTTGACTGGTTCACTAAATTCTTCAAGATACACAAAAGGTTCCCATTGACCTCACCTCACCTCAATAAATGTATAACATACTGTGGCAGGGTGATTGTCCTGCACAATGGTAAATTAGTGTTGGTGTGATTTATATGTGGAAGTGGGGTTATTGTGTATTGTTTAGGATTTGATTTGTTTGATTGAATTATTGTTTACAGACGGGCACTTGATTGAGACATGCTGCCTGCTAGGCTTGGTTGAGGGGAAGGGCAGCAAGTGATTGGCTGTGCTGGTCCTCAATCAGCAGGTGGGCGGGTCTTGACCGAGTGTCCAACAGTTTAAAAACATCCGTGGGAGAAGGCTCGGGGCTGTTGCAAGGCCATGAGACTCAACTCTACGGAGGTCTGTAATCCCGCTGGAGACTGCTGACTACTGCATAGGTTAACCAGGGTCAGGGTTCCAGCATTCACGCAAGAAGAAACTGCAGCCGCCGGCGGTCATGTGTATACCAGGGCGGGGTAGGAACTGAGCTTAGTTTCAGGCAACAACAGCCTGCAGTATAGAGAGAATTGAATTCCAGCGGGACCTCCTGTTTGAGGGAGTAGCGTTAGCCGTTTTTATGGCACCTTTTATTTGTAGTTTTTTGTACTGTGTTTTATTTTGCATTGTTGTACACCTTGCTGTATTAGTCCTCAGTGCGTTACCATGGCTGGTCACATGACCACCTTTATTTATTTTTCATTTTCTTTTGTTTATTAATAAATTCTGGGTGCCTTCAACTCCACGTCCATTGTGTCTCTGTGCTTAATCAGCAGCTACCCACACATGTGACACGAGCAAGACCCTGTCACACATACTTACAGAAATGTTTCTTTTAGTGCTGTTTGGTACACATTTTCTAGTACATTTAAGTAAATAACTAAGCTTACAGCTATAATAAGCAATAGTTTGGAGTTATCTAAATATAAAAATAGCGTCTGCATGATTTTTTTCTACTCTTTCTCTATAAGCTGAATCCAACTCTAAGTGCAAGTCTTTTAGTTTGTTGCATCACAGATAGGAAATAACTGCTAACTATTACTGCTGTTTTGTGCAATTCTGATTTTTCTTGACATTCTTCCATTTTTGTTACTGCTAAACCCCAGGTTTTACAGTCTGTATTTTATTTTAAAATAATAATAAAACATTCTACAGATAATTTCATATATAGACATTTGATTTGTATCATTATAAACATATTTCTCGATCTTAATGTTTTAATAGATTTCAGAAATTGAATTGTACGTGTCCAATAAATAACTAATATCGCTTTTGTTCAAAATACATTTTTTTTGTTTTTTAAAAACTATATATATATATAATATATATATATATTATATATATATATATATATATATATATGTAAACTGTCTACAAGCAATGACTTCAAGGGGGTTTGAAAATCTAGTAATTTCTAGGTATGTTACTATTGTAGTTAAGGGTGCAACAATTAATCGATTATTAATTATTGATCATCTGTCCTTAAATTTCCAGAGCTTCGATTATATAATGGTGAATCGATGCACCAAATCAGAACCCAGTTTTAAGTCTTTTGTTATCGGGGTGTGAGAGTGCGCTTCTTTTATTGCTCATATGGTAGATTAGCACGTTGCTAGGATACACACTACAGTCGCGTTGGACAAGCCAAATCAGAGGTAGGCCTATTATATTTACGTTTTTTTTTATTATTATTTAAAAATTAAGGCAATATGTTTTTTGTTTGTTTGTTTTAAATCTGTTTAATATATTGATTACCTTATTTTGTTTCAAAGCATGTTGTGTTTGGATTATATGGCAATATTGTATAAAAAGAAGCTGAGTTCAGTACGATAGTTAAATTTGTCAGGATTTGTGAGATTAATTAAAATGTTTTGCTTTTGGACATAAAATGTTAACAGTAATGAACAACCATAGTTCAGATAGAAATGACTTCTTAAAATGTTTTTTTTATTATTACTACAATGTTAAAGGGACACCTGATGCAGACGCACGCATATTCTTTTCAGTTGTTTAAAACTCAAGTCCTTTGTATTTCTTTTCTTATAATCGGAAGTGTTCTAATTTGAATATAAAAATCGTGCCTTTTGTTTAACTATTACGCTGTGATCAGGACAGCTGCACGGTGATGTCAGACCAGGCAAACCGTTTTATTAAATAACAAACAAAAGATTCAAGCAAAACACAACTACACAAAAGAAAAGGGCACGTTGGCCAAAACAAACAAACAAACAGACAGAACAAAACAAGTACTGTGCTGGTGTAGACATTAGCATTGTTTTGGATTTACTTTAAGCTTTACTTTTCTTCACCACCTGACTCGTTCCGGCTCTTGAACACACTCAACACTGTGCAGACAAAGCTGCAGGTCTTTTACATCGGTGACCGAAGGATTAACTGGCTAACAATGATTTTATTATCCCTCCGTCACATTTTGCTTGGGTTTAATAAGATGCGTGATGGTCAGCTAATTATATATTTAGTAGCTGATCAGTCATGCATATTCTAAAACATTAAAACAATAACAAATGATGACAACAGTTTTTTGTCTGAGCCACAAACAATAATACTACAATAAATCATAAAAATAGCGCACAAATATACATTGGGGCTCAGCTCCCCATCACACATGAACAACCGTGTTTTTAGTTATTTAAAATTTTAAAACAAACCCAAAAACCCTAATGTTTGTTATTTTATTTTGAAAAATAAAACGTCAACGCATGGATTATCGTTGGTAAATGCCTATACGACAATCAAACACAAAATTAGGATGCCGATTACACCACTAATTGTAGTCCTACTTTATGCATTTATGCATTTTTCGACTGAGTAATAGTTTTGTCATATGTATGAGGCATTTCACCTAGAAACAGAAAAGATGAATGTCACTTTTCAGAATGCACTTTAACTGATCGAAAAGTTGCTACAGTAGTAATTAAGTAAAACATGCATAGTCAGTGTTTTATTAAGTTATCACATTACATTAGAACAAAAGTAAGCACCTGTATATATTTGTTATATTTAAGAAGTTATACGTATATGTTATATATATATATATATATATATATATATATATATATATATATATATATATATATATATATATAAATCAAATTTTTTTTAACTGAAAATGAACATTAAAAATACCACAGCTGCACAGCATAGAAACTGCCAACTGCAGGATTATAATATGTCAAATTCATGTCAGGCTTTAATTTGACCTTTCACTGTGCATTCAATTCAAAAGCTGACAAGTATCAGATTTTATATGGAATATGGTATTATTTGACATGAAGCAGTCTATTCAGCCAGTATGTCTAATCCTGGAGACATTGTTCTGTTTGATGGATGAATTGTATCACCTACTGTAGGTGATAGCCTTCTAAGTACAATGTGGTTGCATCCTGTGACCAGTGGTAAGGCTACCCTCAGCTCGTTACACTCCTGCAGTGGCAGCAGCGCTACACACTACAGCAGTGCAGCTACTGCAGGTGGAGGTGCTCTCCTCACCTCTCCCCCTTTCTCTGTAGCTGGTGGCTCCTTTCTCTTGAGCTCCAGTCCCAGAATTTCTGCAGTGCAAGTTCTGCTGCTGGACACAACAACGCCCCGGGTGATGACAAGCAGGCATACCCAGGCAGTGACGTGCAGGCATCCCCGGGCAATGACGTGCAAGCATCCCCAGGCAGTGTCATGCAGGCATCCCCAGGTGATGACAAGCAGGCATCCCCGGGCTGTGTCGTGCAGGCATCCCCGGGCTGTGTCGTGCAGGCATCCCCGGGCAGTGTCGTGCAGGCATCCCCGGGCAGTGTCGTGCAGGCATCCCCGGGCAGTGTCGTGCAGGCATCCCCGGGCAGTGTCGTGCAAGCATCCCCAGGCAGTGTCATGCAGGCATCCCCAGGTGATGACAAGCAGGCATCCCCGGGCTGTGTCGTGCAGGCATCCCCGGGCTGTGTCGTGCAGGCATCCCCGGGCAGTGTCGTGCAGGCATCCCCGGGCAGTGTCATGCAGGCATCCCCGGGCAGTGTCATGCAGGCATCCCCGGGCAGTGTCGTGCAGGCATCCCCAGGCAGTGTCATGCAGGCATCCCCAGGTGATGACAAGCAGGCATCCCCGGGCTGTGTCGTGCAGGCATCCCCGGGCTGTGTCGTGCAGGCATCCCCGGGCTGTGTCGTGCAGGCATCCCCGGGCAGTGTCGTGCAGGCATCCCCGGGCAGTGTCGTGCAGGCATTCCCAGGCAGTGTCGTGCAGGCATCCCCGGGTGATGACAAGCAGCCATCCCCGGGCGATGTTGTTCAGGCATCCCCGGGCAGTGACATGCAGGCATCGCCAGGCGGTGACATGCAGGCATCCCCAGGTGGTGACATGCAGGCATCCCCTGGTGATGAAAAGCAGCCATCCCCGAGCAATGTTGTGCAGGCATCCCCGGGCAATGGCGAGGAGGCCTCCTCGGGCAATGCAGGCTTGGCAACCTTAGGCGATGCAGGCTTTGCAGGTTCGGGCAGGAGTCGATCCTTGGGAGGAAATGGCGGGAGCAACAGGTAGTCTCCCTCACACAGTGGAGGCGAGAGCAACAAATGGTCTCTCTCTGGTGGTGGAGACGGGAGCAGTAGGTAGTATCCCTCTGGCGTTGGAGGTGGGTGCTGTTCCTCCGCTACTTGGAGAACCGCCCTTGCTGAGGTAAGGCCGAATCAATCGCCCTCCAAGGCCAGGAAGCCAGGGACTTCCTCACTAAGGAAGGATAGGAGGACGAACCAAGGTCTCCCTGATTTAATGAGTTGTCTAGTCGAGAGACGTCAGGCTCGGCTGACGCTCCAAGGCCTCCTCAAGGAGATCCTCACTATCTATGCAGGGAAGTGCTGGAAAAGAATAAGAAATAAACACATAAAGAGTGCCAGAGTCTCCCAACACCCCAGCTGAAAGAGCTTGCTGTCCAAAGAGGGAGACTGGCACAGGTGCAAATAAATAGACTTAGCGCAGGAAAATGGAAAACAAAATATAGTTCAAGTTTTTTGGATGGGGCTTCCCTCGGGCCAAAGGGAACCTTTCTCTCAAGGGCAAAGCGACTTAGTCAGTCTCTGAGGTTGGGAAGTGAGCTTCATTTGCCCCCCAAGGGGGCTGTTGCAGAGGTAACGCAGCACAGTGGAGGAGGAAGGGAGGATGGAGGAAACTGAAAAGCAAGATGAGAATTAGGAAGCTGGCTACAGTTTAAATAGTGTGACTGACAGGTAATTAAAGGTTGACTGACAGATATTTTAACAGGATGACATAGGGGATGAGTCCTGGCTCCAGCCCCCCGAAATACACGTGGTTCTACAAATGGGACAATACACAGTACAGCCTAAATCACCACATTCAATTGTACCTTATAAAGCAATCTTGTAATTTAGCATCACTCTGAGAGGAGCTTGTTTGACTGTAATAATCTGTCACAGCACCTTCGACTGCTAATATCACAGTGGAATGCAAAACATAAAGTGGCCACTGCTTCATGGAGTTTTAAAAATTTTGGGTAATTATTTTACAGAAATGAAAGAGGTTATTAAAATGTCATTGTAGCTGCTCAAGGTCTTCATTATCATAAGCATGTACTTATTTCCATGTAAAATGAGCCTTATTAAAGACTGCTAGATGGAACTGAGTTAAATTGATTCACTTTTATTAATGGCTGGGAGAAATGTGTAATGTATTACATTGCTGATCAATGTAAACATATTCAAAGCCATTTTAATATTTAAAGCCTGTTTTACAGAAGCCCTTAGCGAGGCCATGATTTATTATATTATATAGTGTGTTTTCTTATCTAAATGCTTATACGTTATCAGTACAATCAAGCATTCATTCTTTGCTGAAATATAAAACAAACCTTTTTCTTTCTTCATTGCAAATCCAGGCACACACATAATTAAGTTACTGCTGTCTTGTGTATGAGGTAAAGCAGCCATTGCCCCATGTCTTGGACGCCATGCTGTACAAGGACAGTGATGAATCTTGTATTGGCTATGCAGGGATCGAGATGATTACATTAGCAATATCAAGTTGGCAGGCGGAAATACTGAATCTATAATGAGAGTGACTCAGACTCAAAATCATTTACAGGAAGGCAGACAGACACATTTCTTTAATGCCCCCATATTCTTTTTGCCCATTCAGCTTCAGTGTTTTTTCAGTCTCTCCGATTAGTCATTCTTTCAAGAATTGTGTACTCTTTTATGATAATATATGCTATGCAAACATTGCTTCTTTTTAAATGGGGCCTTCGATGGGGTACGTCTGCCCCATGTTGATTTGCTTTATTATTATAATTTTTATTGTTGTTATTATTTCAATGTATTTTGTGGGGGGGGGGGGGGGGTCCTGCATTATTATTATTATTATTATTATTATTATTATTATTATTATTATTATTGTTATTATAATTTTAGTTAAATGTAATTGGCAGTGACGATGTTTGGTTCTCATCTCTGCCAAAATACATCTTGTGAGAATGCATGATCGACAGCTAAGAATTTATTAAAAAACTGGCTGTTGACCACGCTTATTAGAAACCTGTGGAGAAACATGTGATCGATTATGACAGAGATAGAATGGTTCTTGGCGATAAATCTCTCCCGACCTGTGAGGGTGTTTTATAAAGGTAACAAAGAGCCCTGGACTGGATGGCCAATTAATAACAATTAATTTCCAGGGTTTGGTGGAAGTCAGCCATCTAGAAAGGGGGCACAGCTGCGGTACATTAAGTCATCGTTCTAGAGGGAAAGCGGTGGAGCAGCCACGGATTGGAGGAGAAATGGCTGCACTCTCTAACCAAGGGGGCGTGATTGAAGGTACAAATAGGGGATGTGTCTAGGTGATCTGTTCTTTTTGTTTATGGTTTAGAGAACTGCTGAAGGATTAGTGTAAAATAACCATGAGTGTTTTATTTGTTTGTATTGTCTGATTGTACTGCTTGTTATTTATTAGATGGCTAACACGATCTGGAGCTGTGGCTTAAGGCCAGCATAAACCCAAACAACACTGCACCATTGTTCACAGATTAAAATTGTATTTCACCACGAGCATGACAGCACTCACTTTGGACTTGTGACCGTGTCTGTGTTTTGTGTGTGTGTGTTTAACTGTGTCTATTATTTCGGGACTGCAACCCATTGTTTATTGAACTGTGTAATACACGTCGTTGTGTATTGCCAGCCCTCCATTTTTTTACTGTTGTCATCAGACTTTGGATTATAAATAAACCTTCATTTCACCAGTACTTTGTCATTGTCTTGAGTACTGCATCACCTCTACACCTGTGTACTGCAAACCACTTTGCCACATAGATAAACAAGGTCATTGATAACCAGTTAATCCCTCGACCACTATATGAACCAGCAGGTTTTGCTGGCCAGGGTTGGCTGTGTTGGAGTAGAGGAGAAAGGAGATGGAGAGAAAGAGAAATATCTAAGAAGACCATCACTAGACGCACTGGGTTTGCACCAGAGCGGTACTTGTGTTATTTTCCGTGTTCTTTTTTTGTTTGTTTGGCCATCAAGCCTTTTCGCTTTGTAAAAGTCTGTTTGTTTGTTTGATTTATTATTTAATAAAGAGTGCATTTTTATCTCACTCCGCAGTACTTGTGCTGCCTGTATTTCCTGGTCTGGCATCACCCACCCATATATTCAAGTGAATGCAGTGCTACAATGCTGTTGTAAGGTGGAATGAGAAAGAGCCTTGTCCAGCCATAAAAGCCTGAAACTTTAATTGTGAATGTTAATAATTATACATGGATTTTAAATGCAGGAGCATCTTTTAGAACAAGCAGAGAACTAATAATAATTCAATCTGCTGAAAATAGTCTCTCTTATACTTGTGTTTTAGTGCCAACTAAATCATTTCTGAGGCTCCTTTGGGACCTCATCCAGTTTCTGAGCATATTGCCTCACAACTTATAAATCATATTTCTATGAAGAGCAATTGTTTATGGCTGTCACTATCTAAGCAAAGAACAATCTGGTGAATATTGGGGTGGGGGGTGTAGTGGTGGAGGGTGGAATAAAAAAAAACTACAATTTTATTAATTAAAAATATATGTACTTGAATGCCTGAAAACAAGTATTTGGTATGTGAATAACTATGTTTGTGTTTTTGTGTGTGTGTGTGTGTGGGGGGGAAATCTGTATAGAGGTGGAACTATAATAAAAGTGGGTGAAACAATTACCCTCACTTAAATATAAGTACTTATGTGGTACTGGTTGTTGAGCAAGAGACAGGACTTTAAACAGCATTCTGAGTACTCCAATTGTCTAAAACCAAACACCACTAACATGTTGCAAAAGAAGATTGGGGATTTTCTGAATTTTAAAACTAAAAATGTTTCAGAACCAACATTGAGATTCTTGTCTTTAGCTTTCCACTTTAAGCTGATTGCATTGCAAGCAAGAGAATTCCCAGTTGCATATCACAGTGAGCAGTGGTCTTTGTTGGCTCTCGTCCTTTGTTCAATTATGTATGGTTCTTATAGCTGATGCAGTTAAAGGTATGGATGTCAGTGTCAGGGGGATTTCAGCAGCAAAGTTCTGCCAGCATGAGACAATTTACCTTGACAATTTCAGGACATTAGCAGCACTTTACAGTTTCTCTCAAGGGCCTCTGTATATATTCACTTTTTCATTCTTTTAGTATGTTGGTTACAACTCACTTGTTTATGGTACAGTTTTCTAGGTGTACATACAAAAAGTAATGACACCTTTAAAAAAAAAACATTCAGGTTATTTCATACTGTAACCGTTAGAAGTTATATTTAAATGATTAATCAAGGGGTAGATGTTATAATTGCAAAGTTTAAATAACATTTATTGTTAACTGAAAGTGAAACCAAGTACAACATTTAAAAAGTAAATCAATAAGAGTTTATGATAGTGTAATGTTTTGATGGTAGGACAGTTCCGGTCTGGGGGTTAGTGTGCTCACGTTATGCAGAGAGAAGACTGTCCGTGATTAAAAATCATCCTGTTGAAGAGAATATCTGGAATGGTCTTCATTTCTAAACCCATATGAATCACTGCAAAGTCTTACAATACTTTAGATATTGGTTGATTCAACCTTGTAACTATATTTTATGTTTTTTAAATATAATTTTAAAATTCTATCCATATTTGTATTTTATTATTATTTTTTGACAATGGGCCTAGTTAAGCAACTTGCACACTGTGAAATATTACTGTCATGATATTCCAGTTAGGGGACAAGGTCATTATTATTTTAGAGGGTTTTTTAGATGTTTCATTTTGGGGTATATTCTATTAATAGAATCAGTGAATCATAAATCGTATTTCTTTCTTTCTTATATATTAAAGTTCTAAAAGGTAGCCAAGGAAAAATATTACATGCTCATTTTAATTCAAATCTTCACCTTGCTGCCTTTACTATTACAGTGTCCTCTCTCTTTTTTTTTTGTGTGATCAATAGCTGTTCCCTTTCAATTTGAGGATGACCGCCAACAATATTTTTGGGATATGCCTGATTGTCAGGTATTTGCTGAGCATTTTATATCAAAGCTGCCGATAGGCCCCTCCGTGGAGTGATGTCCTCAGTCGCGCCTCCCGAGATAATAAATAGTCACTGCACAGAGGCGTCAGTCTCTTTTGTCTTTCATGAACAGGTAGGTAGATAGGGTGAGATTTCTATGGTTCCCTTGCAATTTTATTGCTGGAAGTGAGCTTGCCACTTCTCTGGAATCAGAAACTCGACAGCTGAAGGTTGAGCTTAAGCCCCGCTCTGTGCCGCAGTTAACTCGAGGGCTCTGGGCGACCTCGGGACGCCCACTCACTGTGCGCGGCCTAGTGCCCCTACAGGTTGTTGATTACTACTGTGTTTTGGTTACAGCTTACAGTAAAAATAAATAAATAGATAAAATAAAACAGCCTTGTGCTTCCTTCATTAGGCCCGATATCTGGCACCATAAAGCAAAGGGTAGATATAAATCAAAAGTTTTTTTTTTTTCTTCTGTCTCTTTTTCTCCTTTCTCCAGGTCTGTAGACTGTGCCACATCACTGCAAGCTACACACTGCTGCACTGGCCGTGTGATGCATGCGATCCAGACGCCATCTTAGGTGCTCCACTCCACTGCAAGCTTTGCGCTGCACTGGTTGTGTGACTGCAAGCAGCCCAGACACACAACCCAGTACCTCAGTACTTTGGCACCCCAGTGTCTAGACCTCGACGCCCACAGTATCCTCGGGTCTTCAGTGTCACAGAGCCTCGGTGCCTCGGGGACTCCACGCCTCGGTGCCTCAACGTTTTCAAGGCTTTTAAGCCCTACGCATCTGCGCCCTCTGTGGCCTCGGTGCCCCTGCGCTCCATAGCCTCGGTACCGCGGTGCTTCGACACTCATGGTGCCTCAAGGACTATACGACTCAGCGCTTTGATGCTTCGAGGTCTGTAACACTAGAACTGCAGGGTTCATGCTACTACCTAGAACTGCCAGTGGTAGTCATTTTGACGGGTACATTTTAAACAGCGATTTGAAAATGAAACACAAACTATCAGATTCAACTAAAAAGTTTTATTTCTGAACATCATAGCTAACATTTGCATAGCAGAAACACCATATTGAAATGAAAAAAATAAACATAAAAGGCATTATTTTTTGAAATTAGTGCACATTATACATGATGTAAAAAAACAAAAAACTAATAAAATAAACATTTCAAAAGAAGATATTGTGTAAACAGATGTAAACTGCTATATGTACATACAAAATTGTAAAAATGAAGTAATTATTTGCAAAAAGAACATAAAAGGCTTTTTTTTCATATTAGCATACTGCATAGCATGATTTAAAAAAATGAAAAACTATAATAAAATAAACATTTCAGAAGAAAATATTGTGTAACCAGCTGTAAACTGGTTATATCCTACATACAGAATTGTAAAATCAAAATAATTATTTATAAAAAAGAAAATAACTCCGTTCACATTGTGTAACAGGAATGCACATTTAGGGAAACATCAAAGTAGCCCCCATACTAGCACAATCCACACAGATGTAACGCTTATCAACTTGTGTGCATTTACCACATACTGCTCTTTCACACTGGGCACAGATATCAGATGTTTTATTTTTATTGCATTTAGTTACCTGGCATTGTCTTCTGTTGCGTGTGTCACTTGATGCGCACTGTATCTAGGTTGAGCTGCGTTTCCCTGCCGCTTTGTAGTTTTCTGATTGAAATGTTTCTGCCAAAGCTCCATGGCTAGCATCATAAGATGATCTTTTCCAAGGTGCATTCATTGTACAAAACAAAGGAATTGATGGCTGCCGTGTCCAGTACATTGTAAAATATAGCAACTGGACACCTGTGATTGCTTTCACAGAGTTCTACATTTTGTGCTGATGATGGAAATTCTCTCTCGCTTTGTTTACTGTTCCAACCAGGCTGTTTTTTTTATTTTTCTTAAACTGTTTTGCTAATTACAGTGAAATAAAAAAAAATTGTCATTGGTAACATTCATCCCTTTTCCTAAGCACGGTTTCATCCATTTTCCTAAGCACGGTTACATCAGCCTAAGTATCATATTGTCACCCAGTCTCTGACCAGCTATCACCAGTCTCATCTGTGCACAGATAGGGGTTGGGTCTGCTGCCAGCCAAAACTTGATCCCAAATGTGACAGATTTGTTTGACATGCATTGTGTACGACACTGTGCTTTTGTCGGAAACAGCTACTTGTCTATGTCATTTTTTATGTTTATCTTGAAACAGACAATGAACAGTTCTCCAAGGAATTGATAAGATTACAATAGAGATTTGGATAACATATCTAGACTTCAAGAGCTATATTTTATTCAAATACATGTTGCTGTAAACTCAGCAGAGGTAGAGATAACAAACTAGCTTGTACAATATGCAAAATATCGTATTGTAGGTTATATTGACAACAAAAGCATGTATTGTAACAAGCCGTCAAAATGACTACTTTTGCCGGTTCTAGGTAGATGTGCTTATAACTTTTTTTATTTTTGAGATTCTGACTTTCAAACACCGTTAGGGTATTTAGTACATGTATTTAGGAAAAGTCAAGAACAGACAACCATGGATCTTTAACACACGCAGAGTAATTTATATTTTAAAAGTGAAAACCCTCAAAATGACTACCGTGGTGGTTCTAGTGTTAAGCCTTGTGCTCCAGTACCCTTGAGACCCTCTGGTCCCTGGTGCTCCATAGCCTCTGTACCTCAGTGCTTCGACACCCTCGGTGCCTCGAGAACTCTGCGCTCGACGACTGTGGCGCTCCACAGCTCCCTACAGCGGTGTCCTCTGTGTTTTTCAGCACCTTTGACCCTAGTACCCTGGAGCCTTGGTGCTTCAGCACCCTCAGTGCTTATAGCCTCGATGCCCTCGTCCAAAATCACATATTGCACCAGCGATTCCCTTGAGAGTTTCAGTGCCTCGGTGCTTATAGCCTCGATGCCTCGGTGCTTTGGCTCCGTCAATGCACCAGAGCTTCGACACTTCGTTTGTTGGCTCCAATGTCAAATTTTTACCCGTGCACATCCTGCAGGCAGAGTCTGCCCCCGCAGGACAAACACACACTGTGTGTAAAGTGCCTGGGCATAGAACACGCCTCTGCTGCCTTGGCAGATAGGATAGTTCTGCACTATTTGCACTGGATCAAAGGAAAAGAACTTGTAAAACAGAATGGCGCAGTTCACAGGCGAGACCCTTGCAGCTAGCCTGGGAGAACCATCTTTGGCCTCAGGATCCCAGGTCTCCCCCCTCCGCCAGTATACCTTGTGCGCAGGCTCCAGTCCGTTCATCCCGCAACTGGTCTAGGTCTCCCTCAGGAGGTAGAAAAAGAGCAGGGAATTCAGATCAGATGAGGGACATTGCCGAGTTAAGGGCCAAATGGCCCAAATACTCAAGTACTTAAACAGGCAGCAGGCTCGACCTGCACCTTGCCCAGGTACACCACCAGTGCCTGAGACATCAGAGCAGGACATGGTGATGCGCAAGAAGGAACAGGACGTGCTTTCCATAGCGGCTTCCTGGTATGATGCATCCTTCTTACGTGGAGAGACTCAAGACCCAGACCTGACCCAAGTAACGGTCCCCAGCTCTGAGCTTGCCTCAGAGCCTGAGGTTCCAGCGCCCTCAAGCTAGGTCCCTTGGAAGGCAGTCTCTGAACAGTGTAGACTTTGACCCCCTACCCTTGCTGGTGTTCCTGGGCTTTCCGGTGGAGGTTTCCTGGGCACGCTTGCCTCCATGGAAGGTGCAGAGGCGATAGGGCTGTCACAGTTCCCTCCGGTGGACTCCACCATAGCAGTCCTAGTGCGAGTAGAACGCCAGTGCAGGATCACGCATGCCAAGGCTTACGCAGCTGAAGGGCAGGTGACTCACCTTGCTAACAGAGGAGGCCTATTGATAGTCTACCTGGATGGCATGCTATGCTCTGTTATCCTTCCCAAGCCACTAGCTTCATAGCTATGCACAGTCTCGGGCACTTTATTGCAGATTTCGGGTTTCCAAGGGCAAACCCTGGGCAGAAGCCTGGCAGGCTTAGTGGTGGTACGCAGACAGTTGTGGCTGTCTCAGATGAGGTTCCAGATGCAGACAAGTCCGCCTTACTGGACGCACCTATCTCTCCTGGCCATACTTTTGGACCAGTGGTAGAGGACATTCTGAAATTATCTCATAGAGAATGAGAGGTGTCCTAACAGGTGGCTGTAATGCTCCCCTCCCATGCCACGGCACAGGGAAGGGGGAGGCAATGGTGTCCAGCAGTTACTATGGTAACCTGGACGATTCCAATCCCTACGGCGCCACGGGGCAACCTGTGGCACCGCCTCCAGGCCTCTGCAGCAAGGAGCTATCAGAAGGTGGAAATATTTTTTAAATTAGTGCATGGCCAGAGGCCATGATCCCATTTATTTCCCTACAGCAGTTATTTTACAGTTTCTGCAAAATCTATTAGTTTACATTGAAAGTGTATCTAGCAGCCATATCTGCATGCCATGTTCCCGTCGACTCAGTATCCCTGGGCGCTACTGGTGACCCATTTTCTAAAGGGTGGTTGGCGGTTATATCAAGACGTGGTACTGGAGGCTCTCATTAAGGCCCCGTTTGAGCCCATACATTCCATAGAGCTGAAGTATCTCTCTATGAACACAGCCTTTCTATTAGCTATCACCTCCGCTAAGCGGGTCAGTGAGCTATAGGCACTGACCATGCACAGTTCTTGTATGAGTATTTGGGACAATGGAAACAGGGTGCTATTGCGCACAAACTCTGCATTCCTCCCTAAGGTGATTACAGCTTTTCACTTGAATCAGTCAATTTCCTCTGCTGAGATCGGACATTGAGATGTTATGTGGATAGAACGAGAGCGCTGCGTCAGTCTGACTAGCTCTTCGTCTGTCATGGTGAACGGACCCGAGGTCAAGCCCTCTCTAAGCAGCGACTTTTACATTAGATTGTGGACATGGTTTCAACTGCGTATACTAATGCTGGCCTACCCCCACCTGGAAGGATGGCCGCGCACTCTACAAGAGGTGTGGCTACGTCATGGGCCCTCTTCAGAGGTGCCTCATTGACCGATATTTGTACTGCAGCTAGCTGGGCTACTCTGCATACATTTACCAGGTTCTACCGACTTAATGTTTTATATCCCTTCATGCCTTCAATAGGCACCAGGGTCCTTGAAGTTGCAAGCTCACACCACCAACACTAGATGGCGGTAGCGAGATGTCCCTCATATGCTTTCGACTCATTTTCCGTCGCAACGGCTTTGATATACTTTTCCAAAAATGTTGTTGCCGATTATCTTTGAATTGAAAGGGAATGATAGGTTACAGATATAATCCCAGTTCCTCAAGAGATGATCGCCAATTTTGCGAGGTCGCATCACTTGCATTCGCGGGTTCAACGTAAAAGAGACTGAAGTCTCTGTGCAGTGGCCATTTATTACCTCGGGAGGCGGGACCGAGGATGTCACTCCACAGAGGGGGGCCTATCGGCAGCTTTGATATAAAACGACCAGTAAATACATGACAAGCAGGCATATCCCAAAAGTATTGTTGGTGGTCATCTTCTCTTTAAGGGAACCCTATTGTTTTTATTTTAAAATCTATATTCCGTGTCTTTTTCCTTCAGTCCATTTTCAGATCATGTCCTCAACATACACAGGCTGATGGTCATATACTGATTAAGTGAAATCAGTAAAGTACAGTTTCATAATGGTTAGGATCTGCCAACACTGCAGCACCATATGGGTTTCTCTGCAGGGGACGACACTAGCAGACTCACTAAACTGCACTGTCAGCTTTTATCTGATAAACATAGTTTGACTAAGTGTCAGTAATGAACTATTCCAGCATGTTTTTTGTAGGTTGCTTGCCACCATCATTAAGACATGAATTTGCCTTTTTTACAGCAATGATTTTATTTTAAATATGAAGCTATGACACTTATCTTTGGATCCAGAAACTATAAAAACCTTATGTTTTTAGAAAAACATTTGACAGTGAATTTAGGACCAACCATTATAAGGTTTACCCAGAGTTGTAATGACTTGACTCGACTCGGAATCAAGTTGCAATTTTTTGTGACTTGACTCGAGTCATTGCCATCAAATGACTTGACTTGACTCAAGTCCCTGCAAGCAAAGACTCGACTCAACTCCCTGCTCAAAAGACATGACTCGACTCAAAAAAGTCTCCATCTGACTTGAGTCATTGCCTTTATGATAAAATCAATAACGAACATATTTAATTATCAATACAGCCAGTCCCTCTCTAACACACGCAATCATCTTGTTATTTTGCAAATATACAGGTTCCTGCCATGGTTAAGACCTTTGCTAAGGAAATTAAAAACACCTTTGTAGCCTATAGAACCGTTCTGTGATCATAACGTCACAAGCAGCAGGGAGCCCCAGAACCACAATGTCTAGATGGGAAGCAAAGACAAATTTCTGATCACTGATCACAGAAAATCCTGAGGAGAATAATGATTTTTGAGTTTTGTCACAGACACGAAAAAAACAAAACAACAACAACATGGAGAGTACACTAAAAGTACCTACGGTGGTGGAGTTCGCTTTTAATAATTATACAGTCGAGCGGGAGAGAAACAAACAGGCTACATCCTACCAGCACTGTAAAGCAACAATATGAAAAAACTGCATTAAAAACAGCAACGGTAACTGCCACTGATTTAAACCGGTAGGTTTTTAGTTTTTTTCAACAGCTAAAATGAGAATCTGAATTAATTAAAAATTCAGGCACAAACTTAAAGTTTTATGTATATGCATATTAAAGTATAAGACATGACCAGAGAGAAAATTTAAAAGATGAATTTGTTTTTGTATTTTTTTCAGTACAGTATTATATTTTGTTATGCCATTAGGATTGCAACAGACACCTTTTTATTATGTTTTGTGCTTTCGTGAAACATTATCTGTTGCTTAAAAATGTCTAGTTGATATTTAATGGAAAAAGACACTCCATAGCTCAGCTTACACTAAGAGGAGAAATATGTAGTACAGATTCTATGTTACCTGTGAATTATACAAAATTTTGCCTCAGTTTATTTATTTTTCTAATTGTCTCCTATGTGTTAAAACATTGAAGTAATATCCATTATCATTAATCGCTTAATCCTTTATAGGTTTGCGGTGAGCTGGAGCCTAACCCGGCAGACAAAGGGCGCAAGGCAGGACTACACCCTGCATGGGACGCCAGTCCATCGCAGGACACCACATAGAAACAGAGGGCAATTTTGAATGACCAATCAACCTGAACAGCATGTCTTTGAACTGTTGGAGGAAACCAGAGAGAAAACCCACGCAGACACAAGGAGAACATGCAAACTCCACACAGACAGACCCCTAGGCTAGAATCAAATTGAAATTAAATGCCACCAAATTTCCTTTCATTTGGTTAATGTATCAAACAAAAGAAGGGGGAGTGTCAGTATTGAGAAAATATTAGATATGTTCTTTGTTTCATTCATTACTAAACACCCAACCCAACTGAGCACAGAGAAAGGGATCTTTACATAGTGGCAAAATGTGTTTATAAATAGATCAAGGAATCAAATTCACTAAAATGGAAAGACAAAAACAAAGTAGAAACCGTGGACCTTTAATGGTGAACATAAGTGGGGCAAGTATGGCCACATTATTGTGCACCCTAATTTTGTATTTAACAGATTTAAAAAAAAAAAAAAATTATGTATATGCCACACCAGCAAGAGGGGATGGGTAACCTGATACCCTGTAATAAAGAATATAGCCTGATTACGAAAATAAGGAATTCTGTTCTATTATAATTAGCTTCTACTTTAATTGGTACACAGGTTCGAGGCATCAGCGGAGGGGTCAGCAACCAGCCCACAACCCACACCAAGGAACAAACAGTAAGTAATATTTTATTATTCTATATAAAACAGGTTGTATTCAATACTTGGCATTTATGATAATGTAGCATACCTCGCAGCTAGCGAAAAAAATAAAATACAAGAAACAGCAGTTAAATAATACACATAACCAGTCCTTGCTTAATATTGCACTTGCCCTGGCTGGATTGTTGGTAGGGCATGTGGTTCAAGTCTCCTGCCACTCCAATTTTAGACTGCTCAATTATGCCTTTCCCGACAGGGGGCGCTACTCCACCACCGAGTCCAAGTCGACTGACTAATAGCCCTGATACTTCCCCAGAGACGATTGAGTGCAGAGAGAGAAGTTTCAATCTTTTACTAGGCAGGGCCTCCACTCCCGAACTAGAGTAGGGTATTGTACACATTGCAGTTTTCCTGATAAGAAATAAGCAAAGGATCAGTGCACTTCAAGACACATTCAATTTATCTGCTGGTTTACTCAGCCAATTAAAATAGTATATTCAAACCTAGAAATGTCACTATTGGTAAAATTACTAATTAACATAAATCACAACACTTATCTATAGCAGCGATATGTTGCTGTATATATATACAGTATAATCTAGCAGCATTATATAGTTCAGCAGCAAAGTATAGTCTAACAATACAATATATTTCTAGCACCAAAGTACAGTCCAACATCAGTTTAGTTCTGGCTGTAATGTAAGGCAGAGAACAGGGAAAAGACTCCGCTGATACCAACAGTTATAATATAATAGAGTATCAGCATATTGTAAGCAGTGACTGATGATCGCTAGGTTATCAACTATAAATACCCATAGCAATAGGTAGGAATTTACTCAATTATAGGATCATATAACAGTAGACAAACCTGCACCCAGTTATATTACAATATAACAATAACTTGGTGGAAGGTGAGTGACCCTAGTGTAGTTTAGGCATAGTGCACACCAACAAGACAACAACACTTAGCTGGTCGATAGAAATAACGCCCCAAAACTTCCAGCGTCTCTCTGGGCAGCTCTCTCTCTCTCAAAGTGCTTGTGCTTTCTGCTTCTCTCCGGTCAGAGCCGCTCACCTGGTCGTATTCGGTTCTTCACGTCCTGACTTCTCTTTGGTCTTGTTCCTAATCCACCAATGTTCCCGTGTAGCTTCCCCCAGCTCCCCAAATTCCTCACTTCCTGGTCTCGTGCTGCTTCCTGCAACACCCCGATCTCCTCTTTTGTGTCTCCCTGCCTCAACCTTTATAGTGCACAGCTGATTGATTATTGTCTACACCTGTGATCCAAACATTCCAGTTTTACTGCTGCTGTGTGTAGCAGGCCCTTAGCCATTTCATTTAGTGGCTCGTCTGGTAAGAAGTGCACCAGGGGCGGCTGGCAGTGCATCTCCAAAAATTGAACATGTCAGTATTCTGACTATTTAGTCCAGAAGAATCCGCACCTCCAGGTATCATGCCTGTCAGCCCTAATAACACAACAAGCCTTGCTCCTCATCTTATGAATTGTTAATTTCCTTTTTTTATAAACTTGAAACCAAGTTAGATACATATACGTATTCTAAAACACTTTTGCAGCCGAGGGATAGACTTGAGAGAACAATAGAATGAATACAGTGATTGGCAATCGGCATGTGGTAGATGTTTTTGTGTAGAAAGTGACAATTTTCCTATAGAGTTCTCACAAGCCACAGACAGACGCAGTTTAGACTATCAATGTTATATAACTAATTTATATTTATTTCCTAGGAAGTAAAGCACAGAAGGGTTTAAAACAGCTACATGTAGTCAGTTCATATAAAGAGTGATAAATCTAAACATAGCAACTGAGAAAATATACATTTGCGTTTCTGAAATCTAAACGTTTTCAATGTTTCTGAAATCAAACTGCGTTTCTGTCTGCAAATCTTTTTTAATGATTTCGAGTACAGCATTATTTTGCATCTGCCACTGTTTAGCGCAATAGCATAGAGCCCAGTATCTATTTATATTCTGCAATGACAGCTGAGCTTTAAGAAGAACTGTTTCATGACCTGACAAGGACTGCTTGAAGCTTTTTTCATTCAATCCCAAAATATGACAGCGACTCGTATTTTAACTAGATCCTTTCAAACATATGCTGACACTGGTCCGGATACAAATCAGTCCTCCTGTCTGTAGTCACTGCTTAAGGGAATAGAAATTACAGCTAATAAGTTATCATTCAAAATACTGTCTGACTTGTTATTGTATGCATGCTGTTCTGACATTTCCATTTCTGTTTTGGAATCTTTCGTATCCAATGCTCTCTCAATGTATTCTTTTCATTTTTGTAGTTTTATTTTTGCAAACAGGTATGGTTTGGAGGTGGGGATGTGCAATTATAAAGTAAAGATTATGAGGATTTTACACCACTCTTTATAAATGCTGGTGAATCTGGTGTTATATCTGCAGGCACAGGGGTTAAAGGGATAGGAAACCTGTACCAGAAGAAAAGACAGGAATTGGGTGTGAACATGGAAATGTTTTATTTTACATCCCAGCTTCCTTACCACTGTATAAAATGTGATGTAATTAGATTTGATTATGTGAGCAGTAGCAGAGCTGCAGGATAGTTATGTGCATTACATAGGCTTCTTTACCATAGGCACTAGTTTTGAACCAACACAACCCCATATTTACCCATGGATCCACCAAACCACAGATGAAAGCACATATCAAGGGGTTTGCCTAGATTTTCGTCTTTGGGTTAAATGATCATTATGGATTATGGCATGCAATACTACGCTTGTCTCAATTTATTGTCAAATAAAAATATACCTCAAATGTCCCATCACTAATTCAAACCCTTGAGAAATAAATTCATATTTAATTTAAGCATTTCCAAATCTCTCTAAGATGTGTGGTTTTAGGCGTGTAATTAAGCATGCAACATTATTTCAGAATAATTTGAAACCTAGGGAATGATCCAGACTGCCAGTCCCTAGCCTGTAACCTACAAGGCAGCTGAACTTACTAGTTCCCATAAAGAGATCTGATATAGATGTCATAGCTAGTGATGCTGCCCTTCATGACAGCTCTGAGCATTGCCTTCTGCTCTCAGCACAAGCTGTCTCCTTCCTGGGCTCTGCTACAATTCTCTAGTACTCTACAATATAATGACATTATTTATATATAGGTAAGGAGACTCGGAGTCAGGAAGTGCAGGGAAAATAAAGGACTTTAAACAAAATGCACAAAACAAAATGTACAATGTCCAAAAAAAAAGAACAAACACAAAGCACTATTAACAACAAGTTATAAACACACAATATATACCAATAAACTACTTTCACAAACACTCACCAACTAACACTCCCAACCACTCCCTTTTATACAGATGCTGCATAATTGGGCAATTCGCACCTCATCAGCTGTAGCACCTTCACACATTCCTCACACAAACTCATTCACTCAGATCCACACAGCAGACTCACATCCACTCTAAACACCACAAAAACACAAAGACAGGGTGCACCCCTGTCCCCCCCCCCCCCCCCCCCCCCCCCCCCCGCAGTACAACATGGCCTAAACGGCCACCTCCCCCCTCTAAATACCCAAAGTTTCTTCTCAAAGTCTGACGTCATGCAGGTGGCATCCCCAGGCAGTGCGGGAGTGCCATCCCCAAGCAACGGCAGCAACGGACCCTCAGGAGGTGAACTCTGGAGGGGAGCCCTCGTACCCTGTAACCGGTAGCTCCCCAGGTGATGCGGAGCAGCAGGCAACCTCAGGCAATGCGGAGCAGCAGGCAACCCCAGACGATGCGGAGCAGGCATCCTTGGGCGGAGCAAAGCAGGCATCCTTGGGCAGAGCAAAGCAGGCATCCTTGGGCGGAGCGAGGCCGGCATCCTTGGGTGGAGCGAGGCCGGCATCCTTGGGCGGAGCGAGGCCGGCATCCTTGGGTGTTGGCGACTCTGTGGGGCTCCCTTCTGCAGCAAATAAAAGGGCTGGTGTGGAGCACCAGCTTCACACCCTCGTCTCCCCCCAAAAAAATCTGGGATTGGGCCTCCTGGTCCTCCCCCTCCAGCTCACAGGACTGTAGCTCCTCTCCTTCTGGCTCTTAGGACAGCAGTAATGGCTCCTCCCCTTCCTGCTCTTGGGACAGCAGCAACGCCTCCTCCCCCTCGTACTGAGTGGGGCAGATTAAAACAAAAAAAAACAAAACAAATCCTTCACTCCTGCTTCAAGTCTCCAGAGGCGCAATCCCACTACTCACACCAACTGTGACAGGCTGGTCGAGGTGAGGAGATTCAGAGTCAGGAAGTGCAGGGAAAATAAAAGACTTTAAACAAAATACACAAAACAAATGGCACGATGGCTAAATAAAAAGAACAAACACAAAACATTATTATCAACAAGTTTTAACCACAAAACCACTCACTCTCACAAACACTCACCAACAAACCCTCCCAACCATTGCCTTTTATACAGGTGCTGTAGCTAATTGGGCAATTCGCACTTCATCAGCTGCAGTACTTTTCACACATTCCTCACACAAACTCATTCACTCAGGTGGACTGGAGTGGAGGGCTATAGTGGAAAATTATTGGCATTTAATTTTCCACTATGGCTGAGTCTGCAGTACATATTTAATATAGCGTGGCAAGGTTGGATGGTAAATACGACTTTATATATTTTGTTTAAATATAGCTGATGCAGTAAATGAATAAATATCATAAACAGTTTATGCTTTTTGAAGTTCATACTGCATACAGGAGTTATAAAAGTGTAAGGATGTCAGAGCAATAGTTCGATCTATTTTTGCTCCTATGATGAGGTTTTAACCAATCACAGGCCAGAATTTCCAAGCATTTCAGTATGTTTGGTAGCTTAAAATTAATATTATAAAATGTGTCAAAGCAAAGGGCTTCATGTGACCCCTTCTAATCTCCTGTCCTTTCATCTGTCATAGATAATGTATTTGAAGTTTCATTTGACCACATGTTTTTACAGTCACCCAAAGTGGCATACTTTCCACCATTGACAGAAAACCACATTAATATCTGTGTAGTGTTCTGCTGATTGTGGGTTGCTCATAAGTTTAATTAATAGAATTAGTCCGTAGTGTTTGTAATGCCTAACCTCTTGATTCTCTGCAGTAGTAATTCCCCCTGTCTCCTTTGCAGTCACTGACACTGATGCACCAGCTTCTCAGTTTTTTCTGCAAAACACTGGTATCATAATTCTTTATGATTGTGAGTATTTAATACATGTGTTTAATTTAAAGTACAGCACTTAACAATACTGTACATTTTGCTGATGTGTTTTCTTTTTCACAAAAAGAAACATCCAACCCCATCTACAAATAATTTTATAATTAAAAGAAAAATATTGTGTGACTGCAGGCTCACAGATGTTTAATAGAGCAGTCCCATAGGCTTTTATAGTTTTGCTGTAAATCTGAAAGCACGTCAGCTAGTTCTATGGCATCCTAAGCAATAGCAATGCTTCCAAAGCCAGTGTGCCAGTCAGCTGCATTATGTATATCACTGCTTGTTTTCCTTCCCTCTTTGATGTCAGTGACTAAGCAATTCTGCTAAAAGGGTAATATGAGTAAAATAGTCTGTAATCACACTGGAAAACAGCCATCCTTGCAAAGTGTACTGGTTGCCAAATATCATATCAAGGAAAAAGATAACTGTATGTACCTGTTTGAAGCTGCAACATTTTCCAGGATGGGTACATCTAAATATTTCTTTTTGAAAGTAGTAAAACACCTGTCACTAAACTAGAACCAAACAACTAAATCATTCAAGGCTGTAGCCAGGTATGAGACACGGGCCTCGGTTAAAGTCATATTAATAAGTATTATTTAGGCTCTCTTACACTTTGCTTTGTCAAAAAATAAAATATATTTCATCCCTCGTTGTGTGCATCCTGCAGATATCTACAGCCTCTGTGCTCTTCAAAATCTTTTACTGTCACAGGCTGCAGTGACACCGTACGGCTCAGTTCATACCACCATACTGTTAGTTAAACGTGTTTGAATGTCTTTAAAATGAACAAGGCTTATTAGCGACTTTTTTACAAGGTCAGGCAAAGCAATAGTGGGGATTTAATAAGTATAAAGCAGCCTAATAATAAGGAATAACACATTCCCTTGGTAGTCTGCAATTTAACAAACCCAGCTTATTAATATTGCAATTCTAAACCGCTAGGGGAAGCGGCTTGTAAACTGCAGTCTAGCATGCCCAGTTTATGCAAATTTGAACAATTCTAACAATAGTTTAGAAGCCCCACGTTGTAAATATTGGGTCATTTTAGATAGGGGTTTGGGGGCTTGCCCCTGATAGACACTGTAACTTATTATACATAAATATGCCTTCTACATGTAGGGCCATCTGCAGTGTTGCCAGTCCTGAGACCCAAACACTGGGCTCTATGAATAGGCCATCAACACACAGTGGTCATTGTGTGTATAAATGAAATGGTAGTTTTGTGTTGATGGCAAGCAGTGTGCAGCTGGAGTATGCTCGAGCATCTGTACTGATGTGGAGTCTCAGTATAGCCCTCACTTCTCTCCTTCAGTGAATGCAGGTAGTGTATACAGACAGTTGCTTTGATTGCTGTGACACAAATCATGTATTTCAGTGTAATATAGACATAAATTAATATAGTCTCTTTTTGGGGGGGGGGGGGGGGGGGGGGGGGGTGTTCTCATGAATATACCTGGCCTCAGAACTAAAAGCCGAAAACCAGAAACCCAAAATATCCGCTTAGGTATTCTTAGAAGCATTTGACTTTCTGCATGCAAGCACGCTTGTCTTCTCAGTATTTGGGTAATGACATCACTGTTCTAATTCAAATTTGATAGATTAGGATTTAAAACTAAAGTATAATTCCAAAATTATCTAATAGTATCTTATTTAGAAAACCCTGAAACTAATCTTTTGTATTTTAATAATCCCACATAATAAACTCCTCAAATCTTATTTCTTGTGTTATAAAAATGTAGTGAGGGGGAGTGTCTCGGTCATTTCTATTGGCTGTCATAATGATCCGTTATCTTAAGCACTCTCAAGCTGTTTGTTTCTGAAAACCACTGTCTTATTGGATTTAATCTGGTACAGTTTGGTTCTGGTTGCTCAAACTACAAAATGGTCTCTTATACAAAGAGAAACCTTACACATGACTTATTAATTTTTGCAATGTTTAACAATTTAATATCGTACTTTAGAACATTTGTACGCAGGATAAGATGTATTGGAAACCCATGACAGCGATAGATTGATCTGATAGAATTATTTATAATAAGCATCTATTTTTTTTCAGTACTACTGTACTGAGTGTAGGGTAATCCTATCTTTTTCACATCCATTATATAGTGTTTATATATTATATATATATATATATTATATATATATATATATATATATATATATATATATATAAACAGTACTGTGCAAAAGTTTTAGGCAGGTGTGAAAAAATGCTGTAAAGTAAGAATGCTTTCAAAAATAGACATGTTAATAGATTATATTTATCAATTAATAAAATGCAAAGTGATTGAACAGAAGAAAAATCTACATCTAATCAATATTTGGTGTGACCACCCTTTGCCTTCAAAACAGCATCAATTCTTTAGGTACACTTGCATACAGTTTTTGAAGGAACTCGGCAGGTAGGTTGGACCAAACATCTTGGAGAACTAACCACAGTTCTTCTGTGGATTTAGGCAGCCTCAGTTGCTTCTCTCTCTTCATGTAATCCCAGACAGACTCGATGATGTTGAGATCAGGGCTCTGTGGGGGCCATACCATCACTTCCAGGACTCCTTATTCTTCTTTACGCTGAAGATAGTTCTTAATGACTTTTGCTGTATGTTTGGGGTCATTGTCATACTGCAGAATAAATTTGGGCCCAATCAGATGCCTCCCTGATGGTATTGCATGATGGATAAGTATATGCCTGTAATTCTCAGCATTGAGGATACCATTAATTCTGGCCAAATCCCCAACTCCATTTGCAGAAATGCAGCCCCAAACTTGCAATGAACCTCCATCATGCTTCACTGTTGCTTGCAGACACTCATGTACCGCTCTCCAGCCCTTCGGCAAACAAACTGCCTTCGCTACAGCCAAATATTTCAAATTTTAACTCATCAGTCCAGAGCACCTGCTGCCATTTTTCTGCACCCCAGTTCCTGTGTTTTCGTGTATAGTTGAGTCGCTTGGCCTTGTTTCCTCGTTGGAGGTATGGCTTTTTGGTCGCAAGTCTTCCATGAAGGCCACTTCTGACCAGACTTCTCCGGACAGTAGATGGGTGTACCAGGGTCCCACTGTTTTCTGCCAATTCTGAGCTGATGGCATTGCTGGAATGTTTCCTTGACCGACCACTGCGTCTATGGTCCTCAACCTTGCCCGTTTCTTTGTGATTCTTCAAAAGAGCTTGGACAGCACATCTGGAAACCCCTGTCTGCCTTGAAATTTCTGCCTGGGAGAGACCTTGCTGATGCAGTGTAACTACCTTGTATCTTGTTGCTGTGCTCAGTTTTGCCATGGTGTATGACTTTTGACAGTAAGCTGTCTTCAGCAACCTCACCTTGTTAGCTGAGTTTGGCTGTTCCTCACCCAGTTTTATTCCTCCTACACAGCTGTTTCTGTTTCAGTTAATGAATGTGTTTCAACCTACATATTGAATTGATGATCATTAGTACCTGTTTGGTATAATTGTTTAATCATACACCTGACTATATGCCTACAAAATCCCTGACTTTGTGCAAGTGTACTTAGAAGAATTGATGCTGTTTAGAAGGCAAAGGGTGGTCACACCAAATATGGATTTGATTTAGATTTTTCTTCTGTTCACTCACTTTGCATTTAGTTAATTGATAAATATAATCTATTAACATGTCTATTTTTGAAAGCATTCTTACTTTACAGCATTTTTTTCACACCTGCCTAAAACTTTTGCACAGTACTGTGTGTGTGTGTGTGTGTGTGTGTGTGTGTGTGTGTGTATATATATATATATATATATATATATATATATATATATATATATATATATATATATATATATATATATTGTGACAACTCTGGAAAGGTTTGGTGTGTTTGTCACTTCTCCGTTACTTTTACACTGTCCTCTAGCAAAAAAAAAAGAAAGTCAAACTTCCAGGAATGCAAGTTAAACAGGATGGTACCTGTGTGTTTATTATTTACAATACTTCAAAACACCCAAAATAAACAAACAAAAGCCTAACTCCTTAATAGAGTACTAACTATAACAGAAAGATTCCCTAACTAACTGTCCGGGCAGCTAAGCTGCTTACCGGCTCCAAATACCAGGACTCTTTTCCAGCTCACTCTCTCACTCTCTCACTCTCCAACTCTCCAATTCTCCAACTCTCCTCAACCAACAGGTTGACCCTGCCCTTTTTAAAAGGCTCCCAATTGTTTAACTGATGGCAGCTGTTCAATCAATTACACAATCACCTTGTCTAAGTATGCCATCTAACATGGAATTGAAGTCCTGCTGCGCCAGATCGGCAGGACTACATTTCCTTAAAGTGGGTACAGACTGTGCATAATCCGTGGCCAAAATATCGGCCCTCGACCACAATGCCCCACACTTCATTACATTATATATATATATATATATATATATATATATATATATAATATATAGATATATATATATATAATATATATAATATACAGGCTTTAGGCTTTCTGTTGTTTTAGATATATATACTTTGTTGTACTGCAGAAATATGTTCTGCTTTAAGTTCAATCATCACTTTTGAAGTGGGATGTAAAATTAGATTTGACTGCATCCAGGTTTTTATGATTCAAGCTACAATCTTTTTAAAAGGCAGTTTAGATCAGTTCTCAGCCACCATACCGAAGTGCCACAAAAATTAAATTGAAACTATACTTATTTATTTTAGGTCTGCTGATCAGATGTAAAATGTGTTACTGGGAAGAATAGAGTTGTAATGCATGGAATCTTTCAAGTCTCTTGTTATGAACACAACTGACTACAGGCAATGCACTGTGAAATAGAATCCTGTGACAGAAATACGATGATTATTGGTTGTAAATCTCCCTCCCGACCTGTGAGGGCACTAAGCAGTGAGAACACAGTTCCATGGACAGGTGGGTCTGACAGTTCTTTCCCTGGGTTCAAGGAAGTCGGCCATCTTGGAAGGGGGCCAGACTCCATTGCAATGACACGTTGACTCGGAAGAGAAAAGACATGGCAGCTGCAGATTTTGAGAGGTGGTTGCACTCGTTTACGAAGGGGTCATGTGTGACAGCATAAAAGGGGATGGAGAATCGTAATATGTTCCTTCATTTTGGTTTGAGCTTTTAAACTTGTAAGGACCTGTGAGAGACCCAGTGATAAAAAGTACCGGCCAGCACAAAACGATAAAAGGGCCAGCACAAAACCCGGAACAGCACTTCACTTTTGTCACAAATAAACTTGTATCACCCACCACGAGCTCTGCGGCACGCATCCAGGACTGATGACTGTGTTTGTACATTATGGGAAAGATACATGTGTTTATTATTTGGGACTGCAACCCGTTTGTTTGTTTTCAGTGCATTACACATTGTTGTGTATTGCCTGGAATTATTATTTGGTCACCAGACCAGGACTATAATAAATAAATTAAAAAAAACATTTCCAACTGGATTACAAATCTCTAACTGTTCATTGCACACTGCATCACTCCTGTACCTGTACATAATTGACCACTTTGCCACATAAAAGTACAGCATTATAATAAAGATTAGCACTGTCGCATTCCCAAGATCCTTGATTTGTAAAGTACTTAAGTCCACTAAATCAAGGAGCATCTCTACAATGGTGAGGCAGTACCAACAGTGTCTGAGAAGCTAGTGAAAAGTCTTGGGAGATGGTATGACGGGGATCTGAAGGACACAGCTTGTGTGGGAGAAGTTAGACAACAAGCAGCAGAAGGGTTGAAGAGCATAGACAGCAGTGCTTTACTGGGCAAACTGAAACTCTGGTGCTTTCAGTTTGGTCTACTGCCAAGGCTGCTGTGGCCATTGACTGTGTACAAGGTTTCTTTGACAACAGTAGAGAAGCTGGAAGCTTTAACCAGTTCATACATCAGGAAATGGTTGGGAGTTCAACGCTACCTCAGCAGAGTGGGACTTTATGGTAAAGGAATACTGCAGCTACCAGTCTCCACTCTAACAGAGGAGTTTAAGTGCACTAAGGTCCGACTGGAAATGACAGTAGAAGAGTCATGCGATAAAGGGAGGGAAGCAGCACCTGTGTTGAAAACTGGAAGAAAGTGGGCGGCAAAGAAAGCCGTGGCTGCCCTTCGAATTGGTGATATTATGGGGCATTGTTCAGCATGGAAGAGGGGGTCTTGGTCTCAGTTCAGCTCCTACTACATGGCACAAGGCAGCCCCAGCTCAACGGAGGAAGTTGGTAGTTAACAAGGTGTAAAAGCAGGAGGAGAGGAGGAGGAGAGAATGAGATGTGTAAAGGCCATTTCCCAGGTCAAGCAGGGAGAATGGATGAGATGGGAGAGTGTGGAACAACGCAAGATTGTCTGGCAAGACCTATGGACAATGGAACAGAGCAGGATCAATTTACTCATCAGATCAGCATATGATGTTCTCCCATCACCACAGAACCTAAACCTCTGGTTGGGTGAAGATCCCTCATGTCCTTTGTGTTCATCATCTGCAACAATAAGGCGTATTTTGACAGGATGTAAGGTGGGTCTTAGCCAAAGATGGTTTACTTGGCACCATGTCCACGTGCTGTGATGTTTGGCCTTAGCATTGGAAGACAAGTGAAACATGACCAATAAGCCATTACTTCCATCAAAGCATTACACACAAAAGACAATATTCCTCCATCCAGGAGAGCAACCACCGAGAAAAGGTGTTAAAATCAAGCCCCATCCAGGACAACTGGAAGCTGCTAGAAACTGGAAAATGCTGGTAGATGTTAGTCAACGGCTTATTTTTCCACCTGAGATTACCACCACCAACCTTAGACTAGATATTGTCTTGTGGTCTGGAGCAGCACACCTTGTTTACCTGGCAGAGTTAACAGTGCCATTGGAGGATGATGCGGATGAGAGGAAGAAACCACAGTATGCTCAACTAGCTGCTGAAGCAGAACAGAGAGGATGGAAAGTCGGGGTTTACCCAATGGAAGTGGATTGTAGAGAATATGTGGCACACTCCACTACAAGGTTTCTCAGAGACATCGAGTTCCGTGGTCAAGAGTTGCATCGTGCAGTGCAGAACTTATCTGAAGTAGCAGAAAGATTCTAGCTGGGGATCTCAAGCACAATAGTAATCTGGGTTGAGTTGAGTGGGGGACGAAGGGGGGTGATGCTAGGATGCCAGAATCACTGTTGAGCCCTCTTGAAGTGTTTTCCAGACTGTTTAAGTATATAAAGTAAATATAATGGTAGGACAAAAAATTAGTCACACCTGAGATATCACAAACTTTTGTATATCTTATACTTGGCATCCAGTTGGAATTGTTTCCTGTATTGAAGACAGGAAAGATAAAAACAAACGATATTCAAAGAAACTGACAACAACAACCTAGAACAGTAGGATAAATATAAAACGTAATGTAATCCATCATAACTTTCCAAGGAAAAATAACTTCTCATGCAAAAAAACTTTCCCTGGCTTTTTTCAGTGTGTGCACAGTGGGTGGATGTCATTCTTTCATGGGTAACACTTTACATTTTGTCTCTAATTACTGTGTATTTACATAGTACATACATAGTAAATCAATGTGTACATACAGATAGTTACAATATACTTACCGTGTAAATTTGCTGTTTGCAAAATATATGTAAGTACACAATTGTATCAAAAATATATTTAGGGTTAGGGTTTGATTTAGAGTTAGGGTTAGTGGGGTTAGGTTTAGGTTAAGGGTGAGGTTTAGAGTTAGGGTTAGGGTTGAGATTATGGTTGTATTATGCAAACAAATGTACACATTAAGTACATTGTAACTATGCATTGTAATTATGTGTAAGTACACATGTATTTACTAAGTAACTGCTATGTAAATACACAGTAATTAGAGGGACTTAATGTAAAGTGTTACCCTTTCATGTTTGAAATAACATATTTGTCCAAGTGGTGCTGCAAAGATCTCTTCAAAAGTAGGGGTGCTGCAGTCAGGTGCGGCAGTCGAGTAAGCAGCACTCATGGGAAACAATGTGCCAGAAGACAACAATATTCCTCAGCAGTTTATATTCGTGGGGGAAATGCAACTCTTGGGTCTTTCACAGAATTTCCCTTCTGAGTAACCACAACTCCAATCACCCTTTCACAGATTGCTAATGGCTGTCAATACATCCTTCTTGCCACTAACTTGTCACATTGGCAGTTAGGCTGCCTTTCTTACCTGGGATATTGGAAGCCAATACACTACAGTATGCATATATGTTAAATGTGCAAGGGCAAATAATGCTGTTGACGTCTTGTAATCTTTTACCAGTGTTAATACAGTTAGCGAGGTATATGCAACTTACTCCTGCTCATCCCTGTGCCTTACAAACACAGAACAAAACAGAAATAATACACCCCCATCTGTGTGTGCTCCATTTATAATCTCCTGAATGGAATGTAAATACAGTACAGTACAGAGTTCTGAACTGAGACTGACAACAGACTAACGGGAACTCTCCTCTCTTCATTGACTTCCTGCAGTGCATTGTGTGACCAGTCATGATTCTCTCCTTCTCCTTCTCCTCCTTCTCCTTCTCCTTCTTTTTATTTTTGCTTTGTCTGTTGTTCTTCTGTAATTTGAGTCCCGTAGTACTTGGCTATACTTATTTATCCCTTGCTAAGAAATTAAAATTGAACAAACAGAATAAAAAAAAAAAAAAACAACAACAAAAAAAAAACATTTTTATGTTGTAAATCAAATGATGTTATTTAATTTCTAAGCCAAAATGTATGTTGGAACTGTATATCACTGTAGACAAGTTTATAAATGTTTAACTCAATTACATCGTACAAGCAACTACAGCTAAACCATTTATAGTAATTACGTTGTGATCACATCTTTTTGTAATTTGATTATCCAAAATATACCCACATAATGCATTTCAGAGTAAGGTTTAGAACTGCTTGAACAAATACAGTTTATATTCAATCATCATTCATACTGATTACCCTGGAAAGGGAATGTGTTACCTTTTTTTTTTTAAATGCAAACAGCTTTGCTAATTTCATTGCTTTTGCCTTTGACTAATCCAGCACAAAACAATGCTTTCTAGTTGGCAATTCCTTTTTATCAAGACCTATCCAATTACATTTGCGCTGTATATTAATTATTAACAAGTTCTGCTTCCGGAACATAATGCTTGCAACATCCTAAAAATACACATGCTAGAATGCAGTGGCCTTCACGAGATCACGGGACTGCCCTCAGAGATAATACATGCATTTCTAATGAATGCTCTTGTGGGTTATAATTCATTTTAAAGTACATAGAAATAAGACAGTTATTTTTCTCATGTATCTCACATTTTTCATTATAAGAGACGCACATGTTATGGTAAACCTCACTGCATGCCTCTTAAAGTATTCACATAATAGATAGATTGTATTGCCCATTTTTCCTCACTCAAGCCCCTCATACTAAATACCTTGGATAGATAATCGTTGCCTTTTTAGAAATGCAAGCCTCTCACAAATATATTGGTACCCACTAAACAGTGACATCTTTTTCTCGAAAACAGCACAACTGTTGCCTGTCTGTTGCCTGATAAGTTATCGGCTAGTGAAGTGGTAACCCAAATATGATCTACTTACTACCAGAAGTTTTCATTGTACCCTTAAAAGGGCTCTAGTTAAGGACAACACTGCACTGAATAATTTTTTGTTGCCATAATGTGTGTTGGTATTGTACAGCACTTCGCCCTCAGATGTATTGAACTAGATCCTTGTGAACTGGTATTTGTAAAACAGATTGCACTTAACATACTGCAGCACCATCCTAATAAATTAGAGCTACAATGTTCTCAGGAGAAAACTGGTTATCTGTGTTTTGTTAAATGTAGGATATAATATATATTTCCAATAGCTTTTAAAATTTCCACGAAACACAGTCAAAACACATTTAGCAAGAAGCAAAGTAAATTGAATTGGATCTTGCTCTGAGAGATTGCAAATTACTACTGCACAACAAAACAGTAGAGTTGTGAGAATTTATCAAAAGATCTCAAAAGATGAAGACAAAACTAATTTTCTTAATAGGTCTGGTAGAAACAAAAGTGCATCAGTTTGAAATATAGGAAAAACCACTTAGACTTTCAATGGAAGCGGATAGCATATTAAGTGTAGGAAGGTTCTCATTTAGCCTTAAGTACAAATTATTTTCTGGCAAAGAGCTTATACCTCATTCCTATATGGTCGGGACAGTCCCCATTTCATAGCAAATGCCCTGCATCCCAAAGCATAGGAAGAAAATCCCGAAATGGTTTGTTGGAAATTTTGACAGCTCTAGGGCGTTCGCTCTCGTACCCATATTTAGTTTTTTCTCTCTCTTTAGCGGCTGCTGGCCCTTGTGCACGGCACTACCTGGCAGGTCACGTGACGAGATTTCAGTTTATTGGCATATGTCGTATTCAGTCATATTGCAGAAGCGTATTTTTTCCTCTCTGCCTCTACAATATGATTTGATGTGTATGATTATGAGTCAAATGTGGGAGCCAATGGAACGTGAAGGACTGGAGTTAGCCACACCCTTCATTTTTGTACAGCTTTTGTAGTGATAAAAGGTTCTGAAATATATATTAAATAAAGTCAGTCTGTCGTGTTCAGAAAATGAAAATGGCATTTGTCAAAGCAACAAAAAAAGAAAGTGCTTGTTTAACAGTGGCTGCAGTAAAAAAAATACTCATTTATTCTGTGCAGTAGAGTTAGTGAAAACCACACATTCTGCTCTTTGTGCGGCTGACAAATCTATCGTTTCATTATATCTGTTTCTACTATCATGATGGTCAAAGTATTTAGTTGAGGGCGTGGGGGGGGGGGGGGGGGGGGGGAGGTAAGTCTGTTACTTATATGATAATGAGTTATTGTGTGTAAGTGTGTTTTTTACGGATGCAACAATTGGCATTGTTGTAGTTTAGCGAGCCAGGAAAATCAGGCTTCACCTGTTCCGATCTGAGAATGTTGATACACATTTTCAAACCAACAGTTCCTAACTGAGAATTCTGACCGCTCCCCCCTTTCTGCGGGATAAAATCATATTTCAAAATCAATTTTCATCTGGCTGTTGCTAAAGAAGCAAATACAAGTATTTGTGGAGATTACACTATGTAACATAATTTTTGTTCCTGGGTAGTAAGTGTTATTTCCTAATTGCTTATGCCTCAAAAGTATAGAAAATAGCTATTATTCCCCACAAACTTTGCTTTTGTGACCAGGACAGTGATATTTTGAAATTTACCTATTTCCAATGAGAAAACGGGCGAATTTGTGTCTTTTCGTTCAAATAAAGTCAGAATAAAACAACATATGAATCCAAATTAACATGTATGTATACTAAAGTAATACAAAAATGACTACAAAAGATTTAGAAGTGAGTAGTTTTTCGAGATTTATGATTATACTGTAAACCACTTTCACGAATCAGCCCCTAAATGCAGTCTCCCATCATGTTCTCGTTATACTGTCCTTGGTAGCGACGTTCAAAGTCCAGTATATCCTGGTGGAAGCGCTCGCCTTGCTCCTCCGAGTACGCTCCCATGTTCTCCTTGAATTTTTCAAGATGAGCATCAAGGATATGGACTTTGAGGGACATCCTACAGCCCATTGTGCCGTAGTTCTTCACCAGAGTCTCAACCAGCTCCACATAGTTTTCGGCCTTGTGATTCCCCAGGAAGCCCCGAACCGCTGCAACAAAGCTGTTCCAAGCCGCTTTCTCCTTATTAGTGAGCTTCTTGGGGAATTCATTGCACTCCAGGATCTTCTTTATCTGTGGTCTGACGAAGACACCGGTTTTGACCTTTGCCTCAGACAGCTTAGGGAAGAAGTCTTGAAGGTACTTGAAGGTTGCCGACTCCTTATCTAGAGCTCTGACAAATTGTTTCATAAGGTCCAATTTGATGTGCAGTGGTGGCATCAGCACCTTCCGGGGGTCCACCAGTGGCTCCCACTTGATGTTGTTCCTCCCCACAGAGAACTCGGTCCGCTGTGGCCAGTCCCGCCTGTGGTAGTGCGCCTTGGTGTCCCTGCTGTCCCAAAGGCAAAGATAGCAGGGAAACTTGGTAAAACTGCCTTGGAGACCCATCAGGAATGCCACCATTTTGAAGTCTCCTATGACCTCCCAGCCGTACTCATCATACTTCAAGGCATCCAGCATGGTCTTGATGCTGTTGTAATCCTCTTTGAGGTGCACCGAGTGAGCCAGGGGAAGAGACGGGTACTTGTTATCATTATGGAGCAGCACATCTTTGAGGCTCCTGGATGAGCTGTCAATGAAGAGGTACCACTCATTCTGGTTACAGGCAATTCCGATTGCTTTGAACAGACTGGTCACATTGTGGCAGAAGCAGAGCCCATCTTGATGGGTGAAGAAGCTGGAAAAAGGTTGGTGATGCTTCCTCTGATCTGCGACTTGCACACTTTCATCCAACAAGTTCCACTGCTTGAGCCTAGACGTCAAAAGCTCGGCATTGGACTTGGTGAGACCAAGATCTCTAATCAAGTCTTTGAGGTCTTTTTGGTTGGGGTAGTATGGATTTCTCTCCTCAGCTCCACCTCTGAAATTGTCATCTGGATCTACAATGTCTTCCTCGCTCTCTGACTTGCTGCTCTCTTCTAAAGACGGCTGCTCTCTCTCCGGAGGAGTGAGTACGGGGAGCTCATGGCAGTGTGGCACCGGGGCGATGGATGAAGGAAGGTCCGGATACCTGATAGCAGGTGCATTCTTGCCAGTCCGACGTTTGGAAGGGTCCACCATGCAGAAGTAGCAGTTGCTTGAGTGGTCAGTGGGTTCCCGCCAAATTCTTGGGATAGCGAACTTCATGGCTCTCTTTTCCCCTCTGTACCATCCTACAAAAATACATTTATTTCATCCATGACTAATGTGTAAGAGATTCTTGCAACATTTTTCATATATGATATATTTTTTCAATAACATTGAAAATTGTAAAACATTTTAAAATTAAAAACCTTTACAATTTTAAAAATTTTAACAAATTTTATAACATAAAATTCCGAGCAACAGTTGTCCATCTTACCTTCCAGAGTTTTTTTGCAGTGCTCGCAGGTGAAATGAGGTGCCCAGGGTTTGTCTTGATCCCCAACAGGCATGCCGAAATATGCCTTGTAGGCCTCACACATCTTAGCAGATGCTTCCACGGAGTGCTTTTTCTCTCTTGTCTTGATAAATTGGCCGCAGACATAGCAAAATGCGTCTGCCGGATGCTTGCAGCCTCTTGATGTCATCTCAGAAAAATGCAGATATGTATCCACTTAGGCAGCTGGAACTAAACTGAACTGGTGGGCTTAAGGCCCCTGTATTTATACTACTATTTATATTTCTGGAAAGTTCTAGAAAGTTCTAGAAGTTACTCCAAGTTTACTCAGCACTGAATCTATCTGGAATGTTCTAGAAAATAGGTAAATTTTAAAATATCACTGTTCTTGTCACAAAAGCAAAGTTTGTGGGGAATAATAGCCATTTTCTATACTTTTGAGGCATAAGCAATTAGGAAATAGCACTTACTACCCAGGAACCAAAAAATAAATAAGAAAAATTGTTACACGGTGTTATTAAGCCCCCCAAAAATACTTGCATCTGCCTCATTTTCAACAGCTGGATGGGAATCTAGTTTCATAGTCATAGCAAAGCTTTATTTATTTATTGCTCATTTTAGAAATATTTGGATGGCTCTGAAAAGAGCCTTTGGATCATTTTGCTGCTTCTATATGGCAGTCCCTCTTCCCTTCCTCCCCTTCCTGCACCGGCTCCACCTGCTGGGCCCGCCCCCTGCACACTGTGCGGTCTGCTGAAGATGTAGGATATTAGAAAATACTTCTGTGATGTTTTTGCCGTACCTTTCTCACCACATAAATTCATTAAGGTATGACGGAATCATTTCTTCCGATCCCTGCATTGTTTTGAATTGTTTTTTTGCACTGGACCAGTAGTTCTCTACATTCTCAGTGTGGACTCCAGTGTCAGGGACAGTAAAGTGCTCTGAGTGAGTTTCTGTTTTGTGAATGTATAGATTTCCAATCTGGGCTGAAATTTGATGGTACACCTGGCTACTGATCGCAATGTATTTCAAAGCCCTGTTTCACTACCTTGGTGATGATGGGTAGGATGGTCAATGCATTTCTACGCTCAACAAAGGTGAGGTATAGAATGTTTCATTGTTCTTGCGGCAAAGCTAATCTCCACCACTTTACTTTCTTGGCCTGCTAAACTACACCTGTGCCAATTAATCAATTCATCGATTTATTTATCATTTGTCCTTAAATTTCCAGAGCTTCGATTTACCCCTTACAAAAATAAACTGCAGTACTAATGTAGTTAACTGTAGTACAATGAAGTTGTACTGCAGTTATTTATTTGTACTGCAGTACAAGTGCAGTATAACTGCAGTATACATGGAGTACATCTGTAGTACAATGCAGTAGTACTGCAGTTATGTATTTTCTACTACACTACAACTGCAGTATACATGGAGTACATATGCAGTTTAACAATTTATTATTGCAGTAATGTTACATTGTGTACTGTGAATGTGAAATATATGCTGTATTGGAAATATGAAATGTTTACATATCTGTTCTGTATTATTACAATACAATACTTCGGAACGTCGTCATCATGTTACCCTTATACCCCGGATTGGTCACATAATAATAATAATAATAATAATAATAATAATAATAATAATAATAATAATAATAAAACATAACATCTTATAGAGTTAATTACCTCAGTATGTGTCCTTGGGCGGGAAAAAGCAAACAGTGTATTTCTGCCCTTGCGGGTCGCCTTTGTCACTGTTTTGCGAAGCGAGCTAACATCTTCTTGTGCTAAATGGTAACAGTGGTTTTAATTTGAGACTGATTTGGATAAGTGGACAACGGAATGGACAAAACAAAGACGAATCGCGCGGTTTGTTCTTTTGGATTTCTATTTTGAGAAATCGTCCCACATATGTCACATATCTGACTTAAAAGATGTTGAACCGATAAAGCTGACTAATCAGAACTTGAACGAGTGAAAGAGAGAAGTTTCGGTCAACTGGCGAGCGAAATCTGGTGAAGAAAAGAAATACCCATGCCGTGTGATACAATTTAGTTGTATTTGTTAATCAACATTTAGATATTAAATCTTTATAATATATATATATATATATATATATATATATATATATATATATATATATATATATATATATATATATATATATATATTGTAAGGTACCAGGGAGGGGGTTAAAATCCTTCCCTGCGTGAAACCTTGTGAGAATGCACATTTGGGTGTTATGGGGTTTAATTGTGTAATTGTTTAATTGTTTAGTAATCCCCTGCACCTGATGGTAGTTGTAAATTAGAGCCAGGTGCAGGGTATTTAAGAGAGGCAGCCAGTCTGTTCCAGGCTGCTGAGAGAAGAGCCTGACTGTGTGAGTGAGCAGTCGTATCGAAGGTGAAGTACGGAGTGAAGCCCGTGTGAGTTTGTATTTGGTGTTGGTGTCAGGTAAACGGCTTAGCCGTCCTGAATGTTTAGTTAGGTTCCCGTTAATGTTAGTTAGAGCTCCAAGAGAGAGCTAGGTGTTTGTTTCTGTTTTGTTTGTTTTGTTTAATTTATTTGATTGATTGTGTTTATTAAAAGTGCGCGTCAGCACTAAAGCAATTCCATTTCTGTATCCTGGGTCTGGTCTTAAAGGGGCAACGAACCGTCCGTGAGTGCGAGGATCGTTTATATATATATATATAATAGATCCGTGAGTGTGAGTATCGTTTACAATATATATATATATATATATATATATATATCGTTCTGTCTGTAGGCTATAGTTTTAAATATATATTTTAATTTAAAAACACATATTCCAAAGTAGACAGCTTTTTGTATAGCCTGCTTTTTGTTTGTTTTACACACTTATGTAACCCCATATTACTTATATTACGAAATATGGTGATATTTTGATTTCTTAATGTAGGAAGACAGCTCCAAAAAAAGATCTAATCTAATTCAGCAGCAGTACACCGTCAGATTACAGATTCTGTTAAAAAGTGTCACAAAAGAAAGCACAGTGAGGTCATGCATTTGCTGTATTTGTAGAATGGAAAGGCAAAGTCAACCCTAGTGCAACACATACAGATTTCTGTAAATGCATAAAAGTATGTATTGGGGTGGGTATTGGGATTTTCAGCTTGTAGAATTTGGAATAATAGTAAAAACAGTTTTTCCATTAGAAATCTATCCATTTTCATTTTAGATGGGACTAGAGAGATTAAATGTCATGACATTTATGATAAAGAATTGACCTAAAAATTATTTGAAGGAATTTAAACTTATCAGCATATTTGGCAACGGCTTTCTTAATGTAACTTGTGATTAATTGTATGTTATGCATTGAGATTTGTTTTTTATAATCGCATTCTTATGTGGATGTAATCACTGCTGTTAGTGTTTTAAGAATAGGGTTTTATACAGAAATATCAGTTATACTGGTATTATATTATATATTATGTTTATGCCCTGCAGTATGAATGCAGTACCATTGCAGTTCTTCTACTTCAGTAAGAATTCACACTTTAGGCCTCTACATTCGTATTGAACCAATAAGACAAATCAGAAGTAGGTCTATTCAAGTTTTCTCGATTAAAAACATTAAGGCAATATGTTTTTTTGGTTTGTTTTAAATCTATTAAATATACGGATTACCTTATTTTGTTTCAAAGCATGTTGTGTTTGGATTACATGGCAATACATTGTAACGGGACACTGTTTGTCTTGTTTGTTATGTCTCATTTTAATGGATTGTTTTTTGTGCAGGTACGGGGCATGTCTTTAGTGTGTGTGCACACGTGCATCTGGAATGTGTGTGCGTGTAGTGGGCGGGTCCTCTGGAGGCTATAAGTAGGAGGGGGGGGGGGATAGCCATGAGCGGGAGAGAGCGTGTGGACTTGAATGGGGAAGGAACTGTGAAAGACAGAAAGTTGAAAAATGTCTAAATTGCGAAACAGTGAGATGACGCAGAGAGAGTCCGAAGAAAGAGTGTGTGAGAAAAAGCGAGTGAAAGTGTAGTGAGAGAGAGAATTAGTTAGTTTTATATTTTTTTGGCGTGAACCCCGGCCTAAACAGGTATTCGCTGTTCGTTTATTTCCTTTTAGTTAACGATTAAATTTATTTTGAAATCTATTTCAAGATAACCTATCTGGTCTCCCTGAATCTGTTTCATCTCCATAACACAGAACGCTACAATATAGAAAAAGAAGCAGAATTTAGTATGGCAGTTAAATTAGTCAGGATTTGGACATAAAATGTTAACAGTAATGAACAACCATAGCTCAGATAGTTAAAATAGTGTTTTTTTTTTTTTTTTTTAATTACTACTACAATGTTAAAGGGACCTCTGATGCAGACACATGCGCATTTTTTTCAGTTGTTTAAAACTCAAGTCCTTTGTATTTCTTTTTTTATAATTGGAAGTGTTCTAATTTGAATATAAGGTGTGCCTTTTTGTTTAACTATTATGCACAACAGTGTTTTTACTTCTGTTTTAGAAAAAAAAAAAAGTTTGTTCTTTATTTAGAAAAATAAAACGTCAGTGCATCGATTATCATTGATAAATGCCTATACGATAATCGAATAAGAAATTAGGAGCCGAATGCACCACTAGTGTTTTTCGGCGTATGACCCAAACAAGGTTCTTTGCTCTAGTAGAAGGTAAAATGGAATTGCCCTCAAAATTAATATTGATTTTGTTAAACCCATTTTGACCCAATTAACAATACCTCAATTTTGTCTGGTTTTATTTTCAACCAGTTTGTATTTTAACAAAACACAACTTAAAGAGGCCAGGGGTTTGTGCCTCAGCTGCAGGGGAGTGGGGGTACTTCATTCTCAAATGCCCCCTCAAAGATAAGGAGGAGGAGGAGCCGTATTCAGCATTGCTGCTGTCAACATTATCATTTCTGGAGTGCCCAGGGCCACCACTGTCAGAGTACCCCGAGCTGCTGTCAGCATTCTCACTTCCGGAGTGCCCAGGGCCGCCGCCACTGTCAGAGTACCCCAAGCTGCAGTCAGCATTGCCATGGCCAGCATTGCCACTTCCAGAGTGCTCAGGTCTGCTGTCACTGCCGGAGTACCCCGCTGGCAGCATTTCTGCAGCCAGCGTTGCCATTAAGGGAATGCCCCACACTGCTGCAAACATTTCTGCTGGCAGCATTACTGCTGGTAGCATTTCCCCGTTTGGGTCAACTGTTGCCGGTTTGGGGTCCCATCAGTGAGGCACTGGATGGTGGACTGACCTGTTTTGCACAGGAGGGGAGGTACATGGCAGGGTGAAATCCCTGCCAGGGTAATGTTTGTTTGTGTGTAGGGACTATTGGCTTGGCAGGGTAGGGGTTAAATTCCTCCCTGCCAGAAACCATGTGGGAATATGGCTGGAGCTGTAAATTGAATAAATGATGATTAATTAGGCTCATGGTGATCATGGGTGTTAATGGGAGAGTTAATGTTAGATAGAGGTGGAGGTGGAGATCCGTGTTGCTGTGTTTATGCCTGTGCGTTTTTGTAGACTTTTTTTTTTTTTTGTTTGCTGTCTGTTTTGTTATTAAACATGCGCACTTGCGCTTCACTGCAGCTTTCTTGCCTCCGAGTCTCTCTTCTTGTCGGTAATAGCTTGGCCGTGACGCTACCTTCCCACATGGGTACACTGGCACTTATCCCACCATTAAAACTGAGAGTAAGACATAGAAACACTGAGGAGAGCTATCTTCACACATGAATTACCTTCAAAATTACCTACTATAAACACTTAGAACATTGCTGCACTGCTACTCCTAGCTTGGAGCCTGCACTTCCACAATTTACAAAAGGATAATATGATGGACGGTGGATGGCATCAAAATTCTGGAAAAATAACCTTCCATTCTGAGTGCCAAGAGTCGTTATTAACATTGTTGTTATTAATAGTTCAAAAGTTGCATTTGTTTTTATCTTATAATAACTTAGTCTAATTTAGTGTGGGGATGATCTTTTTTGCTAGGATAATGTACCCGTATTGAGGACTAGTCTGTATGATAAAGCATGGTGCTTGATTAATTTAATAACCTTGTAGGGGATGTAAATTTCTTTTGAAAATGTATACACCGGGATCAGTATAATTGTAAACTATACTTAAACTAGAAATAGTTTATGAAGTGCTCATTTCTACATAGAGTATCATTTGAAATGATACTGAATGTGGAATCATAAATATATGGTTCTAACAACTGTGAAAGATTACGCCACTTTCAGAGTTCGTTGCCCCTTTAAAAACAGACCCAGGACTCAAAATTGATTTTTTAAGCGCGATTGCACACTTTTAATAAACACAAATGAAATTAAACAAAAATAAAACACCTAGCTCTCTTTGGAGCTCTAACTAAACATCACCGGGAACCTAACTAATACTCAGGACGGCTAAGCCGTTTACCTGACAAACACCAAAACACAAACGGGCTTCTCTCAACACTCTCTTCAATACGACTGGACACACGCAGTGGGGCTCTTCACTCAGCAGCCCCTAGCTGGCTGGCTGCCTCTCTTAAATACCCTGCACCTGTCTCTAATTTATAATTACGACCAGGTGCAGAGGATTAACTAAATCATTAAACAATTAAAACAATTACAAAAACCCTTAGCCCATTCACCCACAAGTGCATTTTCACATGTTTAGCAGGGAGGAATTTTAACCCCCTCCCTGCTATCTTAGACAACATATTATCAAAAAATCAATAATCTTTAAGGGTTGCCTGTCGTTACAATGAATTATAACTATTGTAAAATATAATATCTTGCTATTGTACAAACACATGAGAATAGCATCAACATATTACTATTGTAAATATTAATTATGACCTTGAAACCATTTTGGAGACCAGAAAGCACAATGTATTTTCTCAAAGGTGTTAATACTGCGAGAGATTGATGTAAGAATAAATAACCACAAAAACTTTATTTTACATTTTCTGTAACTCAACTGTAGGCCTTTGTTTCCGATTGCACATTTGGATTGGACCTTGAGAACTCTAAATATTTGAATCCATTGAAGGCTTATCGGAGACACTGTTGAAATGCACTAATGGGTTTAGCGCAGGTACAGTAGAAATGCACTGAGTTTAGTGGAGGTACTGGTGAAATGCACTAATGGGTTTAACAGAGGTACTGTTGAAATGCACTAATGGGTTTAGCGGAGGTACTGTTGAAATGCACTAATGGGTTTAGAGCAGGTACTGTAGAAATGCACTAATGGGTTTAGAGCAGGTACTGTAGAAATGCACTAATGGGTTTAGCGCAGGTACTGTAGAAATACACTGAGTTTAATGGAGGTACTGGCGAAATGCACTAACGGGTTTAGCGGAGGTACTGTTTGAATGCACTACTGGGATTAGCGGAGGTACTGGCGAAATGCACTAACGGGTTTAGCGGAGGTACTGTTTGAATGCACTACTGGGATTAGCGGAGGTACTGGTGAAATGCACTAATGGGTTTAGCGGAGGTACTGTTTGAATGCACTACTGGGATTAGCGGAGGTACTGGCGAAATGCACTAACGGGTTTAGCGGAGGTACTGTTTGAATGCACTACTGGGATTAGCGGAGGTACTGGCGAAATGCACTAATGGGTTTAGCGGAGGTACTGTTTGAATGCACTACTGGGATTAGCGGAGGTACTGGTGAAATGCACTAACGGGTTTAGCGGAGGTACTGTTTGAATGCACTACTGGGATTAGCGGAGGTACTGGTGAAATGCACTAACGGGTTTAGCGGAGGTACTGTTTGAATGCACTACTGGGATTAGCGGAGGTACTGTTGAAATGCACTAATGGGTTTAGCGGAGGTACTGTTTGAATGCACTACTGGGATTAGCAGAGGTACTGGTGAAATGCATTAATGGGTTTAGTGGAGGTACTGTTGAAATGCACTAATGGGTTTAGCGGAGGTACTGTTGAAATGCACTAACGGGTTTAGCGGAGGTACTGTTTGAATGCACTACTGGGATTAGCAGAGGTACTGGTGAAATGCACTAATGGGTTTAGTGCAGGTACTGTAGAAATGCACTAATGAGTTTAGTGGAGGTACTGTTGAAATGCACTAATGGGTTTAACGCAGGTACTGGTGCACTAATGGGTTTCATAAATGGACTGCATGAAAAGCTAAAATTATTTATTGTAATAAATTAAAATGGATAAATTAAAATTCAAGAAACCAAAACTCAAGTTGCAAAAAAGGACGGCATGAGCCAAGGAAACAGAATGCTAGAATGTATAGCAGTCTATGGAGAGATTAGTTTTGTTTCATGATGTTAGGTGGTAACCTACCAGAAACAAGCTGAAACAGCAAACAACCTTTGTACTTGTGGTGTAGTAGGACAGCCATCCTTCGCTCACATACACATTGGAGAAAACACTGAAATACATCTCCCATACCACCACCACCACCAAAAAACGCTATCAGCATGACTGTTAGTTGAATCAAAAGCAATATTAAATCATCAGTGCAACATTAATACTTATAACAATACAATATACATTTTCATATATTAGGTACCTCGTATACCAGTTAGTAAGGGTGATTTACGGTTAAAACATAAATGTGTAACTGGGGATATTAACTGCTAGAGGACTTTATCACCATTGTCTCGGCATGATATATGACTGTCTAAATTATTAAATGGTCTGAGAAATATCCTTAGGACAGCTTTACGCTCAGGCACAGAGAAAGTATTCATAAATTAGAATTTGTGGCAATGTGGTTTGCAGTGCACGGATGTGGGGGTGATGCAGTGCTCAAGACAATGATTAACAACAAAGTACTGGTAAAATGGTGGTTTATTTATAATCCGAAGTCTGACGACAAACAGTAAACAATAATGGAGGACTGGCAGTACACAGCAATGTGTACTACACAGTTAAATAACACAGGGTTCACTCCCGAAATAATAAACATGATATTTAAACACACACACAAGACACACACATGATTACAAGTCCGCAGTGAGTGCTAATGTGTAAATGGTGAATATAGAATTAATCTGTGAACAATGGTGCAGTGTTGTCCGGGTTAGTACCTTGCCATAAGCGACCGGATCGTGTTATCTGGCTAATAAATAACAAACAGTACAATTCGACTTGACAAACAAAACAAACACTAAACACTCACAGCAATATTTCGCTCATCTTTTAGCGTTCTCTTAACCATAAAGGCACAGATCACCTGGCCACGCCCCCTAATTGTACCTTCATGCCCCCTTGGTTAGCAAGTGTAGCCGTTTCTCCTCCAGTCTGCGGCTGCCACATCGCTTTCCCTCTGGAGTGATTACTTAATGTACCACAGCTGAGCCCCCTCTTGATATGGTTGACTGGTGCACCATTACTCCACTCCCAGCCTCAAAGTGATTGCTGGCCTCTCTGTGGCTTCTCTCACAAGTCTCCTTCTTGTTTGAGCCCTGAGTTTTGAGGGACGGCCTTTTCTTGGCAGTGCCTGGATGGTGTGATGCAGCTTCCACTTCCTGATTATTGATCCAACTGTGCTCACTGGGATATCCAAACACTTGGATATTATTTTGTACCCTTTCCCTAATCTGTGCATTTGTATTACTTTATCTCTAACTTCTGTAGAATGCTCTTTGCTCTTCATTTTCCTTCAGATTCACAGCCTTACCAATGATCCTTCAACAGTGGGGTTTTTATCCAGATAATGTGACACCAACTTTAATGGTTCACAGGTGGAGGCCAATGGTAAGGTAATTGTGTCCTCGTTAGGGCAATTTCTTTCATTGGTGCAAACTGGGAGCTTCCACAGCACAGGGGTTGAATACTTATGCAAGCAAGATATTTCAGTTTTTAATTTTTCTTAAAAATATTTCCCAACATAAACCCATTGTCACCTTACTATAATTGATTCTGAGTTTCAGTGTTTAAAAATAAAATATCAAACAGAACGAAATTTCAATGTACCATTTCTAATTCGGTAATATGAGAGAATTGGTCAGGGGTCTGAATACTTTTTGCAAGCCACTGTGTGTGTGTGTGTGTGTGTGTGTCTGTGTATATCATATAACCACATATATATAATATATATATATATATAAGACGATATATATATGATATATATTAGGTTAGTGGGAATATGCAGATGTTTCTAATTCTGTTGTTTAAACTCTGAAACTTGTGTTTCTTAACCCTGTTGAAATCCATTGGGATTCATAGTACAGTTAGAGAAACCTGGTTTACCAGGCATCAGGGTATCATGGTATTTCATTATTCGGAAAGTATTTCTTCAAGGTCTACTTAGAAGTCCTGGTTTATGGATTGCCAACTGTTGACCAGACTAATTTCATCAGCTTGATAACTTAAATAATGTATGCAGTATCTGTCTGTAGCAATTACAATTGTGTATACTATCCAGAGCATTTTTATTATGCCTAATCTCAATTTTTTAAACAGACACATTATGCTGTGTTAGTGTGCAAATGGATCTTCATTTAATATTATCAGTCAATGTGTTTACATGCCAGTAATATTCCACCAGTATTCGGAATACTGAATAATCCAAAAATACATATTCTGCCATGTAAACAGCATATTCAGAATATGAAGAGTAATATTCCACCTCAGCATATTCTGAATGTTGGAGGTGGCATATTCCTCTAGTATGCGGAAGACTGGTGCACTTGGCCCAGAGTTTGGTCTTTGTCATACTGTTAGGATTATCATAGATTATCTTGAGCAGGGCACTATATAGGATCCGGACTGGCCCGTAACACTTTACATTAAGTGTCTCTAATTACTCTCTAATTTTAATAGAGATTTACACGTATTTTCAGGGGGGAAAATGCAACATTACCTTGAAGTCATGAGTAATCTCAATAAATATGCTACAATATTTAATGGTAATGGAATAGGCATTCAAAAAGAGCCTTGTATTTTAATGACACTTTGAACTGCTGTACAACCACATGTGTGTTCTACAATGTTCTCAGCACATTTTCTTGAGGTATCACACTGATACAAATTAACTGTGTTACTTATATTTAAACATTTAAATTCTTAAACTCAGTGAGCATGTTAAACAGTGCTGGAAACAGTGGTGCTGGTGTGTGTTCAGGTGCAGTGCTGGAAACAGTGGTGCTGGTGTGTGTTCAGGTGCGATGCTGGAAACAGTGGTGCTGGTGTGTGTTCAGGTGCAGTGCTGGAAACAGTGGTGCTGGTGTGCGTTCAGGTGCGGTGCTAGAAAGAGTGGTGTTGGTGTGCGTTCAGGTGCAGTGCTGGAAACAGTGGTGTTGGTGTGTGTTCAGGTGCAGTGAAGTCTGGGTGTGTCGCTGGGGTAAAGCGGCAGCTCTCAGATCCGTATTTAGCCGTCTGGCGAAGATAAACACACACAGTTAAGCAAAAGCAAAGATTCACTCACGGTTTAATCGTTAACCACAATAAAGGAGCCGATTACTGCATAATATGGGTAAGAATGTAATAGATCATGTTATCCAAATGCAGGACAGGACAGATCGAGTTACAGCCATTGTGACTAGCTACCTTAAACAAGCGCAAGAATGTCAAACCAGACAGTATAATAAATTCATCAAAGTTACGACAATTTAAACCAGGGGATCAGGGTATGGGGTTAGTACCCACAACAGAAAGTAAGCTGTTTACTCATTGGCAGGGGCCCTATGAAATTATCGAGGCAGTAGGCACGGTGAATTATAAAGTCCACCAACCTGATAAACGTAAAAAAGAGCAAATTTACTTGTTGAAACCATGGGTGGACAGGGAGGTGCTAACTGTGGAAGTGGACCCAGGGAATCCTGGTCCAGTTCTGTCGATGAGCGATACCCACGTGCCAGAGGAATGTAAAACTGGTAAAATAAATATAGGATCAGAATTAAAACAGGACCAGGTGTTAAAGTAAAGTTCAGGCCCTATCACATACCTGAAGTGAAAAAGTCAGACATCAGAAAAGAGATTACGCTTATGCAAAACTTGGACCTAATTGAAGAATCGCAGTCCATGGAGTAGCCCAACTGTTATGGTTGCCAAGCCCAAGGTACATGGTGTTTTTGCAATGACTTCCGTCAGCTGAACATTGTGTTCAAGAGTAGATGAGCTGATCGAGAAACTCGGAAAAGTAGAGTATCTAACGCCTTTAAACCTTACCAAGTGGCGGATCCCTTTAACTCCAGGCGCATGAGAAAAGATGGCTTTTGCCACGCCATGGGGTCTGTTCCAGTATAAAGTGATGCCTTTTGGGCTTCACGGAGCACCTGCATCATTTCAATGTTTAATGGACAGGATCTTAAGGCCCCATTTGGAATATGCCTCTGTGTACATAGATGATATTGGCTTTTATTCAGAGGCAGATCATTTGGATAAGGTAGAAGCTGTGACTGATAGCTTAAGAGAGGCAGGGTTGACAGCGAACCTTGAAAAGTGTTTTGTGGGCTTAAAAGAGGCAAGGTATTTGGGGTATGTAGAAGGTTTGTCCCTGATTTTTCAGCTATTGCAGCCCTGTTGACAGATTTAATGAAGAAATTGGGCCCAAGTAAAGAACTAGTATTGGCAGTACCAAATTTTTCAAAGCAGTTTATTGTACAGATGGACGCATCCGACATAGGGTTAGGTGCGGTGCTGTCACAAATGGAAGAGGGAGTAGAGCACCCCCTATTGTATTTAAGTAGGAAAATGTTGCCTAGAGAAAGAAGGTATGCTGTGGTAGAAAAAGTGTGCTTGGTGGTTAAGTGGGCTGTAGAGTCACTTAAATAAATATTACCTGTGTGATAGAGAGTCGATGCTGTAAATCTCGATCAGAAAGGGCATTGTGCAAGGTTGACAGTACGCTACCCCGTAGACGGGTCGACTCGACGGTGGCAGAAACAGGAAGTCGGCCATATTGATGGAGGCACGTAGCTGTCGGTACACAAGACGACTCACCTGTGATCAGCTGTGGGCCAAGCAGGAATTGGTTACACCAGGGCGCCGAGCTGATTGTGGAGAGTTGGGTAGTACAAAGGGGAGGCAGCTACTCAAGTACGACCCTTACGCTGACTATTGATGACGCGGCCGATGTCTGTATTTGTTTTTTTTGTTTTGTTGTTGCAGAGTAGAGAAAAGCGGAGCTGCAACCATAGGGCCAGCAAGAACCTGACTCACCGTTTCACTGCACAGCACCGAACAGCACAGCCAAGCACCACCAAGGGAAGAAGGGCACTCACCACAAGAGCACAGTTTCGTGCACAGAGGATTGTGGTACATAAGTGTTATTATTTCTGTTATTGTCTGGGACTGCAACCCACCGTGTTGTGCTTCCCCTATACCATTGCTGGTATAGGGGCGACCTGCTTTATTTTTGATCATTTATTTTTGTTATATTAACAAACATGGGCTGTTTTTGGGAGTTAAATCATTGTTTGGACATTGGATTATTACACACCTGTTGGGTAGGAAGTTCATCTTAGTTAATGACTATGGTCCACTGAAGTGGGTGAAAGAGAACAAGAGCAAAATGCTAAGGTAACTAGGTGGTTTCTAACATTGTAGTCCTACATGTTCGCGATTGAACACTCAGTGAATAATCTACTATAGAACTGAAAATATAATTTTATAAGAAATATTACATTTAAGGACTAAAATCCTATATTTAAAAAAAAAAATACAAAATTACACAATGGAGGTATCGTCCTGTATATTAAGAAATTAGTATTAACTAATGTTTGTATATTACCAACATAGTGGGTGTGTTGCCTAAGATATTGAGGTATTAACGTTAAATATCATATCTTCAAATAGGCGCTACAGTCTTGAGAATTCATAGCACGATTCAATATAAATGTTGCAATATGCATGAGTAATTTAAAAACGTTTTCTATGGATGTAGCATTATGTTTTCAAGAGTGCCTTGGGGAAATTTCATGCTATTAATACAGGCTTTCAAGTTCAAAATGAAATACCACACTTACCACTCTAACAAGCAAATACAATTTGTTCTAAATCCATTTTAAAGATGTAATAAATCACAAGTTTAAACACTTTTTACTTTTCTGCAGACAAAAGGCTTTCAGTAGACAAACATTTTAGGAGCATTACTATTTTGATATAGCACAGAACATTGTTATAGGAAAGTATTTTATGAAATCAGCAAGTGGGTTTATGCTGAGAAAGTCGAGATAAACCATTTTTTTAACAAAAACAAAAGTTGGTTTCTGCACTGTTTACATGGCTGATTTGAACTTTTAACTTATTTTAATTCTGTCTACATAATGTGATGGTGTGTCTTTACTAACAAGACAGAAAAGGTCTAATTACACTGGGTGCGGTAGTGGAAAGTGGTAAACCATGCAGCAAAAAAAACAGAATTTATTGTTTTGAATGGGTGCAATTAGATTGAGTGCGGAACGGAAAAGCAGCACAGTGGAAAATCACGAGGGATAGAAACCAGAGTGATTTTTTGATAATACCGTATGGCAAATTTCCATCTAGACAAATCAACTGAAGGGTTGTTGTGTGACGATATCTGCACTATGTACAGTAAGAGATGGTGAACGAAAGTTGTATGATACGCCCCATCCAGATTATAGGGATAAGCTAAAGAGGCCTTTGACAAAGTCCCGCACAAAAGATTAATTCTCAAACTGAACACAGTTGGGATTCAAGGAAACACATGTACATGGATTAGGGAGTGGTTAACATGTAGAAAACAGAAAGTACTGATTAGAGGAAAAACCTCAGAATGGAGTGTGGTAACCAGTGGTGTACCACAGGGATCAGTATTAGGTCCTCTGCTATTCCTAATCTACATTAATGATTTAGATTCTGGCATAGTAAGCAAACTTGTTAAATTTGCAGACGACACAAAAATAGGAGGAGTGGCAAACACTGTTGCAGCAGCAAATGTCATTCAAAATGATCTAGACAAGATTCAAAACTGGGCAGACACATGGCAAATGACAATTAATAGAGAAAAGTGTAAGGTACTACACGCAGGAAATAAAAATGTACATTATAAATATCATATGGGAGATATGAAATTGGAGAAGGAATCTATGAAAAAGACCTAGGAGTTTTTGTTGACTCAGAACTGTCTTCATCTAGACAATGTGGGGAAACTATAAAAAAGGCTAACAAGATGCTCAGATACATTGTGAAAAGTGTTGAATTTAAATCAAGGGAAGTAATGTTAAAACTGTACAATGCACTAGTAAGACCTCATCTTGAATATTGTGTTCAGTTCTGGTCACCTCGCTATAAAAAAGATATTGCTGCTCTAGAAAGAGTGCAAAGAAGAGTGACCAGAATATTCCGGGCTTAAAAGGCATGTCATATGCAGACAGGCTAAAAGAATTGAATCTGTTCAGTCTTGAACAAAGAAGACTACGTGGCGACCTAATTCAAGCATTCAAAATTCTAAAAGGTATTGACAATGTCAACCCAAGGGACTTTTTTGACCTGAAAAAAGAAACAAGGACCAGGGGTCACAAATGGAGATTAGACAAAGGGGCATTCAGAACAGGATATAGGAGGCACTTTTTTACACATAGAATTGTGAGGGTCTGGAATCAACTCCCCAGTAATGTTGTTGAAGCTGACACCCTGGGATCCTTCAAGAAGCTGCTTGATGAGATTTTGGAATCAATAAGCTACTAACAACCAAACGAGCAAGATGGGCCGAATGGCTTCCTCTCGTTTGTAAACTTTCTTATGTTCTTATGTTCTTAAGCAAGACACCTGGGACACCATAGCGGCCAAACTAGACATGTCAAATACATACTATATAGCATACTGTAAGTTATAGACTGCCAAGCAAAACACTTCAAAGTTGGGGGGAAAAAAAAGAGGTCTCAATAATGATGAGCTTTTTGTAGTATTTCATGTAGGTTTTTTGTACAGGTATTTAAATTGTATTGTCTTTATTATTATAGCTTTCACCTGAATCCAGATGAAAGCTATGATCACTTATTGATGTAACCTGTTAAATCCACTTCAATCAGTGTAGATGAAGGGGAGACAGGTTAAATTGAGACATGGATTGTGTGTGTGTGTGTGCCATTCAGAGAGTAAATGGGCAAGACAAAGATTTAAGTGCCTTTGAATGGGGTATGGTAGTAGGTGCCAGGCACGCCGATTTGAGTGTGTCAAGAACTGCAATGCTGCTGGGTTTTTCACGCTCAACAGTTTCCCGTGTGTATCAAGGATGGTCCCCCACCCAAAGGACATCCAGCCAACGGCAGAAGTCTTGTAGATCATCTATGTGCTCTTTGGTGAACTTCAGATGGGCAGCAATGTTCTTTTTATAGAGCAGTGGTTTCCACCTGGCTATTCTTCCATGAACACCATTCTTGTTCAGTCATTTTCTGATAGTTGAGTCATCAACACTCATATTAGTACGTATATGAGTGTGTGATATATGTACGTGGCCTGCAGATCCTTAGAAGTTACCCTGGGGTTCTTCTTGATGATTTTCCGGTTTGTTCTTGGAGAGATTTTAGTACAAATGACTGCTTCTGGGTAGAGTAGAGTCTCCATTAGTAGATTTTTCTACATTTGTTGTATTTGCCTGACAGTGGATTGGTGGAGCCCCAAATCCTTAGAAATGGTTTTATAACCCTTTCTAGACTGATGAGCGTCAATAACTGTTTTTCTGATGTCCTCAGAGATTTCTTTTGATCATGGCATGACGTGTTTCTACACACCTGTATGGTAAAAACCAAACTCACAAAGTTTATGATCTTTATGTAGGGTGGGGCCTCCCAAACTCACCCCTGAAGAGCTACCTAATTATTTAAACACCTGATTCTAATTATCCCCTTAATTGAGCTGATAAAACCAGGGGCTCACTTACTTTTTCACATACCCTGAATCTTAATTACTCATTTGTTTGTCTAATTCATACATCATTTTGTTTCAAAAGACATGGAATTGGTTAATATAAACCTTATTGGATATTTAAGAAAATTTAAGGTTTTGATTCAAGAAGGCTATCATGGTAAAACTATGGAATTTCCATAATTATCATTGGGGTTCACAAACTTTTTCTCGGCACTGTATATATATATATATATATATATATATATATATATATATATATGTAGTACATTTGTCATGTGTCCACTTAAGCGATTCGTGCAGTGTTTTTTTTAATATAAATAAAGGCACATGCACAAATATAGCACACACAAATATATTTAACCTTTATTTTTTGACATCCTTTATCAAATTGTGATAATACATTTACATATACCGCAAGGTTTCCCACTGCAAGTGTAATATGAATAAACCGCACGGTTTACCGCTTACCACTACTGCTCCCAGTGTAATCAGACTTAACACAATTATTTTCAAAACCTGAAAAGGTTACTTTAATAAAACTGTGTCAACTTTACCCCGCAATAAAGTAAATGAAGTTGCCCAGCCTACAGTCCGCTTTTGGCTGTGTTTTGAACTTGGAATGCAAATACTCTATATTCAAGAAAAGACATAAAAGCCTTCAGTGACCTAGATATTTATAATAATAAATATAATAATAATAATAATAATAAAAAACAGAAATCCTGGCATTCACAATAATAAAAACACATTACTGTACTTTTTATTATTATATTATAGCTACATTTTGTCTGAGATGCTCAATATGAATAATGTTATTTTGAAAAAAGTCCTCATCAAAATCCATTAAATGAAAAAGTACACAAAAAAGAACAATTACACAACTTGCAAACAGAAATTTCCTTACCCTGATATTTTAAAAAGATAATACAACCGCATATTGGAGGCTTATAGAATTAATGGATGTGCATGGCAGACAGAATTTGTGGAACTATTTTCTTAGCCACAATTACTTTAACCTCCAACCTGAGATGGAACTAAAGCCCTTAATTTGAAAAAAAAAAAAAAGCCTGAAAGATATGGAGCGCCATTTGTGCCCAAACTATCCGCCCGTTAGTTCGTCAATTTGTCAATTTGTGAATTGGTCAATTTGTCCACACATTTGTCAGTTCATAAAGTATTTCATAAACTTATTTGTTAATTCATCTAATAATTCATTAATTAATTTGTCAATGGATTAATACGAAAGGCTGTATGGACCTGCAAATTTCCAATCAACCAGACAAACTTCCCAACAACCAGACAGACTTCCAACTGTCAATCTCGCACTGTGCCGAAAACACTGCAACCTTACTAGCCAATGGGAGCACACACGAATATTTCTAATCAATGAAAATCCAGCCTCACTTAAAACTGCTTCAGCCAATAATATTTAGAAGGGCGTTTCAAAAGATATTCTGTTTAACAAGATACTTGGCTCTGCTGGTTTTCAATGGAGACTTCTGTCTCACTGCGTGCAAAGCATTGTGGTATGTTTATGAATTACTGTAGTGAATTGACAAATTTATGGAGGCACTGCTGGACAAATTGACAAATTCATGAATTAACAAATGAATTGACAAACAAATTTGGTCTGTAAGCTTTAAACTCATCTCTGAAAAATAATGTTGGTTGCTAATAAGCTTTTTGGCATATAGCATTTGCCAGTTTCAGATGAAGTGTAAAACCATTATTGAGTAAATAGAGTTCGAGGTAGGTATGCAGATTAGGAAGATTTAGAAACAAAAAAGTGGGGAAAACTGAAACTAAACATTATTAGTATTTTCTCATTCTGTTTAAATGTTTTGTCTGTTTTTTATTTGAGGAACAAAATATTTAAAAAATTGAATTTAAACGGTGCAAAACAAAAACAAAACACTATGAAAATTATGAAATTTCACCTTTACACTTTATAAGCCTGTATTTTTTACATAAACAGCACATTTAATATTTAATAGTAAAATTATTTTAGTATCCGGCCGGTTGAAAGGTTCTAAAGCAGAATTACCAGATGATACCCTAACCCTGCAGTATACACCTGAAAAGATCAGTAGATCAGTTCATACCATTCATAGGGAACATCATGCAAATTACTATATTTAGGACTGTGGCAGGCTGGCGAGTGGATAGAGGCCCAGAGACAGACTGCAGTTCAAAAAAATAACTATTTTATTATAAATAAACAAAAATAAAGTGCACAAGGGCAAAATAAGATACTCAAACACAAATAAAGCAAAAACAAAACTCACAAAAATAAAGTTTCCAGGCTGGGCAATGCCTTCACTGGATTTAGAAAATTCAAAAAAACCACAAAACAAACACCAACCTGCTTCCTCAGCTCCCTCCTCCCAAATGAGAAGCTGAGGCCTCCTTTTATATCAGGTGGCTGGGCGCTGATTGATCGTTAATCAACCTAATCAACTAATCAACCCCAGCCACCTGAACATAATAAACCCAGGCAGGCAGGGGAAGTTAACCCCATCCCTGCCAAATTTAAAAGGGCAGAGCTTTGCTCTGCCACACACCTCCCCCCATGTACAACGTACACCGGCCGCAATCGGCCAACTCCCCCCTCCCACCCTCCTCCCCCCAAGAGTCCAATTATGTCCCTTGGGTGGGCTGTTATGGTGGGTGGTGGTGGGCGGGGTTGATGTCGGAGCCCCCAAGCCTTCTTTGGTTGAGGGGGCCCCGAATGTCCAAGGTAGCATGGCGGCGGCGGCCCGGCTCCCTCTGGTGGCGGAGGCGGCGGCGGCGCCCCGGCTCCCTCTGGTGGCGGAGGCGGCGGCGGCGCCCCGGCTCCCTCTGGTGGCGGAGGCGGCGGCGGGGCCCGGCTCCCTCTGGTGGCGGAGGCGGGCGGCGCCCCGGCTCCCTCTGGTGGCGGAGGCGGCGGCGGCGGCTCCCGGCTCCGGCGGCGGCGGCTCCCTCTGGCGGTGGCGGAGGCGGCGCCCCGGCTCCCTCTGGTGGCGGAGGCGGCGGCGGCGGCCCGGCTCCCTCTGGTGGCAGAGGCGGGGCGGCGGCCCGGCTCCCTCTGGTGGCGGAGGCGGCGGCGGCGGCCCGGCTCCCTCTGGTGGCGGAGGCGGCGGCGGCGGCCCGGCTCCCTCTGGTGGCGGAGGCGGCGGCGGCGGCCCGGCTCCCTCTGGTGGCGGAGGCGGCGGCGGCGCCCCGGCTCCCTCTGGCTGGCGGCGGCGGCGGCTCCCTCTGGTGGCGGAGGCGGCGGCGGCGGCTCCCTCTGGTGGCGGAGGCGGCGGCGGCCCGGCTCCCTCTGGCTCTGGGAGCGGCGGCGGCTCCTCCCCCCTCTCTGGCTCTGGGAGCGACGGAGGCTCCTCACCCCTCTCTGGCTCTGGGAGCGACGGCGGCTCCTCCTCCCTCTCTGGCTCTGGGAGCGACGGCGGATCCTCCTCCCTCGCTGGCTCTGGGAGCGACGGCGGATCCTCCTCCCTCTCTGGCTCTGGGAGCGACGGCAGATCCTCCTCCCTCTCTGGCTCTGGGAGCGACGGCAGATCCTCCTCCCTCTCTGGCTCTGGGAGCGACGGCGGATCCTCCTCCCTCTCTGGCTCTGGGAGCGACGGCGGATCCTCCTCCCTCTCTGGCTCTGGGAGCGACGGCAGATCCTCGCCCCTCTCTGGCTCTCGGGAAGGCGGCTCACCCCTCTCTGGCTCTCGGGAAGGCGGCTCACCCCTCTCTGGCTCTCGGGAAGGCGGCTCACCTCTCTTTATTGGAGTGACCGGTGGATCTCCCATGTCTACCGCCAGGTAATTAACCACCATGAGGGCAACCTCTGGGAAGGAGGCCGGGTGGTGTTGTTCCTCCCACTGTTCCCACCTCTCCCCATCTCGACGCCACAGCGTGTTGATAACTATGGGGAGATCATGGACGAGGTCTGCCTCAGGGTGCATCAACCAGTCCCAGATCTCCTGGGACGGTGGTGAAGGTGGTGGTGCTGGAGGTAGTGGGGTGGCCCCTGATGCCCGGGGTGAACACGGCACCTCTTCCTGGGCCTGGTTGTAGGGGCATCCTGCCCAGTTGTGGCCGTCCTCCTCACACCGGCCACACCAGTTTGCCGGTGGCACGTCTGGGCAGGACCGCCAACGATGGTCCTCCTTCCCAGGAACACCAGGAGAAGAGGCTGGCCGGGTCCTCCAGCGGTGGCTGCAGCAGCTTACATTTCTTCAGCTGCTGCTTGTCCTGCCTTTTCCACTGTCTGCTCTTCTTTCCCATTTTTTTTTTCTCAAAAAAAAATAAATACTGCTCTGAGCCTCTAGGTGGCGCTATCCCACTTTGACACCAAATGTGGCAGGCTGGCGAGTGGATAGAGGCCCAGAGACAGACTGCAGTTCAAAAAAATAACTATTTTATTATAAATAAACAAAAATAAAGTGCACAAGGGCAAAATAACAGATACTCAAACACAAATAAAGCAAAAACAAAACTCACAAAAATAAAGTTTCCAGGCTGGGCAATGCCTTCACTGGATTTAGAAAATTCAAAAACCACAAAACAAACACCAACCTGCTTCCTCAGCTCCCTCTCCCCAAATGAGAAGCAGAGACCTCCTTTTATATCAGGTGGCTGGGCGCTGATTGATCGTTAATCAACCTAATCAACTAATCAACCCCAGCCACCTGAACATAATAAACCCAGGCAGGTAGGGGAAGTTAACCCCATCCCTGCCAATTTAAAAGGGCAGAGCTTTGCTCTGCCACAAGGACATAGATCATTCACCCAAGAAATAGTATAAAATGACACATTTCATTAGCATTTTTTAACTGAAAGTATAGAACATCAGTCAGAATATAATAAGAAGAATAAAACAAGAATAACATTTAAATATGGGCTCCTAAAAGGAATCAATGACTAAAACACACTGCAGGGAGTGTGTGTCAGATATCTGATAGGAAACAATGCTGTGAATCCTGGTGTGCAGCTGAACCTCTATATAAATGTAAGTTAGCAAGTGTCAAAAACAATAGTAAATGAAACGAGTAAAACATGTATTTAAATGAATAGCATCACAGCTAATGTCTGAAACACACATCTCCCATTCAATATGAGCTGTTACATACTGATGCTTAAATTTGAATTTTTTTTTTTTTTTTTAAATAAACAGACGTTACATTTCAAAGATATGCACTGCTTATCCATAGTGAAAGGTAAAAGTAAGATGCCCTGTGTGTTAAAGCCCAGTAATGCTATATAAGATTGCAGCCGTGATCAGTGATGAACTTGAGACATAGGATTGTCAACACATATTAATATTCATGAGCACCCTTCCTAAGAATTTCACACAATTCATACATGCCCTTCTTCCTAATCCTCAGCTTTACACCCTACATTTGGTTTATCGATGGTTAAAAAGTCATTCATCAAAACTCAAAGCCATTTGGCTCTGCTTGAGTGCCCCTGCTCTCTTCAACTAGCCACAGTGATATATAGTAACAAGAAGTGGCAACACTACAGGTCGAAATTGCTGCCATTAGAAAGCATGAAACAAGATGTCACCTCCAGTCTTTATCAGCAGAGCCAATTCTGATGCTTTTCAGATGGCTCAGGTTTCCTTTGCCTCGTTATTCTTCACAGATCCCTTGCCTCTAAGGTGATACAATGAGTCATGATTATGCCCTTGAGTAAAAAAGCGTTTTCATTCCAGAAACAGAAATCTCATGTCTATGTGTTTATATCTATGTCTAAGTTTCCTACCTTCTGCTCTGAACTTTCTTTCATTTGTTCCACCTGGGCTGGAATGAAAAGATTTTGATCTTCTGTTCCATTTATATAATGTTTTAGAGATTGCACAGGAAGAGTTTTTTGTATGGTTGGTTGACATAGAAGCACTCCTCACCTGTCCAATCCACATGAAGTATTTTTTTTTTAATGTACATTTCCTTGTGCACTCCCTTTAACAATTTACTGTATAATGGAACAATGTGAATTGCAATCACTGGTTTTGTCAAGTGTGCAAATAGTTTTAACAAAATTGCATTTCATCGTGTTGCTAGGGAAACGTAACAACGTAAGAGAACTGTAATTTAATAACAAGTGGTCCAGTAATAATGAGAGAAGAGAGACATTAGTAAACAATATCTTATTTCTATACTTTACTGACCCTACAGTATTTTGACACATTGTATTGTATTCATTCAGATCTATTTCCCCTCTGAAACAGCTTATACTTCTAATGCTTTAAGATCAAAATAATGGTGTGTTTTGGCATATGTATGCAACAGAGTGGCATCTATTATAAGTGCAACACGTTCCTCTGTTAATAATGGTTGTCTCCAAATGTGCAGGATAATTATAACTTATTGTACAGTATGTATCTTCTTCCACACCAGTGCATCTGCATTTAGACCTAGCATTTCCAACACAGTGCAACGTAAAAGCTTCCAGAGTACTCTCTTTCTCCAAGTTAAATATCCCATTGAGATCACTTGCAAATTACCAAGGGCAGGCTTATTTGTGAGTACAGTATACTAAACTGTTGGTTTTCATGACTTTGCTGAAAGTTTTTTTTCACTGGGTGACATTCAGTAATGATGTGACTCTACAAATTGCAAAGGCTGCACATACTGTGTAATAAAGTGCTGACTTGCTATGCTTCTCAGAATATGACTTCCTAAATGGTTAGACAGATGACACCTTCAACAATCACCTTTTGAGTTCCAGACTTCTTTGTTTGAGCAATGACCATCATGAAAGACAAAAAAGTCAAACCAAAAATTCAATCTTATGTTTACATTGTCAGTCATTTTTAAACTAGTATTTACATAAATTATTCAATGACTACTACAAAAGTGATTGAAATCTGTATCATTTATTTCATTTCATTATGTGAATGCTTCAGTACCTGGTGTTCACATATCAAAAGGGTTAAAAAGGTGAGCAGGGGAGTTTAAAAAGAAACATTTTAATGTTAATATTGAAATGGGAAGAAATTGCAGATAAGCAAATATAAATGACAATGCTTAAAGAAATTGAAATGCCTTATGAAAGTGTGCTTCTAAAACCTATAAAAAGTACACAGCCGACTGCAATAATAATAATATAAAAGAAACACATTTATATCAGAAACTCACAGCCTAAAGGACATTTTCTTCTGTATAATTCTATCTGGTCTGCAAAGGTACTGCTGTCCTTATCATCTGCCAACACTCCATACAAACACACATCTCCATCAAATGCCTTGACAGTGTGACAGTAGTGCTATTCTTATCAATGAATGTGTGGGAGAATATTTGTGTGTTGAGGGAGTCTCCAAGGCCTCTGTCAATTATCCCCCTGAAAATAAACATGTAATATAAAGAGGCTGTAAATCATTGTTTATCAGTGCAAATGACAGTCTGTAACTGGTTTTCTTAGATTGGTGTGCATCTCAGAATGCAAACCTGTTGATGTAATTGGCTCTGACATGCTGACATCCAAATCCTTCAGGCCCTGTTAAAAAATATTGTAATTATATTTTGATAAATAACATTGTTTAAAAAAAATAAAAAAGATGGAGAAACGTTTTATTTCTTATCAAACAGATGGCTCTTTACAAACAAACATGCACACACACAATGTAATTACAATGTGTGCTGGTGAAGATTAATCACAACACAAAAAAACATACATTTAGCTATCTCAGGTGAGACAATGGCATTTGCAGCCACAGGCACATTTTCAATGTGAACAGTTCTGGAGTTTAATGCAAGTCTTAGAAAACACATTATTATTATTTGTAGATACTATATATGTAGCCGGGTAAAATAAAACTTCACATAATGTAGATAATTAGATTTAATTTTGTCTGTGTGCATTTAACTGCAGTTCATGGGTCAATGGGTTATTGCCATTTTCGTATGATGTTTGTTAGGTTAGTGTTACATCACCCCTGCAGTATTTGCAAGAAAGACATTACCTTTGCTGCATCCTGTATTGTACATATTGCAGAATTATATTTTTCAATATAATGACATTTTTTTTAAATATTGGTGTTAACACATAATAGGTAATTCAACTAGGCAATAATTTTTTTCCACTTTTCCTTGGGAACGTTTATCAGGATAAAGATAATTTTCCTTCTAAACGACACGCTCCCTCCTGCAGCAATGTTGTTTTTTGTTCCCACAATACATCATTTCGGTCAGAGCACCAGCATTGTGATAGGAGAGAGAGCACGATCTGAGAAATCCTCAACTTGATTTACTGTATGACCCATGATGTGTGATTACACATTTCTAAAACGTTTTGTTTTAAAAATATTATGCTGCGATACAGACAACACAGGGCACAGCAAAGGTAACATAATGTGTTTCTCGTTAAGACTGCACTACTTCTTTATTTATTTTGAATATGTGTAATAACTCCTATAGGTACATTAATGGTTTACTTTGCTACACATTTCAAATGACGTTCACTGATTTGAAAATACAAAAGTTGTCTAACTAATAATAACACTATGTAACACAATTTTTGTTCCTGGGTAGTAAGTGTTATTTCCCAATTGCTTATGCCTCAAAAGTATAGAAAATGGCTATTATTCCCCACAAACTTTACTTTTGTGACCAGGACAGTGATATTTTGAAATTTACCTATTTTCCAGAACATTCCAGATAGATTCAGTGCTGAGTAAACTTGGAGTAACTTCTAGAACTTTCTAGAACTTTCCAGTAATATAAATAGTAGTATAAATACAGGGACCTTAAGCCCACCAGTTCAGTTTAGTTCCAGCTGCCTAACTGGATACATATCTGCTTTTTTCTGAGATGACATCAAGAGGCTGCAATGGTGGCATTCCTGATGGGTCTCCAAGGCAGTTTTACCAAGTTTCCCTGCTATCTTTGCCTTTGGGACAGCAGGGACACCAAGGCGCACTACCACAGGCGGGACTGGCCACAGCGGACCGAGTTCTCTGTGGGGAGGAACAACGTCAAGTGGGAGCCATTGGTGGACCCCCAGAAGGTGCTGATGCCACCACTGCACATCAAATTGGGCCTTATGAAACAATTTGTCAGAGCTCTAGATAAGGAATCGGCAGCCTTCAAGTACCTTCAAGACTTCTTCCCTAAGCTGTCTGAGGCAAAGGTCAAAGCCGGTGTCTTCGTCGGACCACAGATAAAGATCCTGGAGTGCAATGAATTCCCCAAGAAGCTCACTAGTAAGGAGAAAGCGGCTTGGAACAGCTTTGTCGCAGCGGTTCGGGGCTTCCTGGGGAATCACAAGGCCGAAAACTATGTGGAGCTGGTTGAGACTCTGGTGAAGAACTACGGCACAGTGGGCTGTAGGATGTCCCTCAAAGTCCATATCCTTGATGCTCATCTTGATAAATTCAAGGAGAACATGGGAGCGTACTCGGAGGAGCAAAGCGGCGCTTCCACCAGGATATACTGGACTTTGAACGCCGCTACCAAGGACAGTATAACGAGAACATGATGGGAGACTACATTTGGGGGCTGATTCGTGAAAGTGATTTACAGTATAATCGTAAATTCTGAAAAACTACTCACTTCTAAATCTTTTGTAGTCATTTTTGTATTACTTTAGTATAAATACATGTTAATTTGGATTCATATGTTGTTTTTTCTGACTTTATGTGAATGAAAAGACACACATTTGCCCATTTTCCCATTGGAAATAGTGATATTTTGAAATATCACTGTCCTGGTCACAAAAGCAACGTTTGTGGGGAATAGTAGTCATTTTCTATACTTTTTAGGCATAAGCAATTAGGACAGAGCACTTACTACCCAGGAACCAAAAAAAAATAAAAATTTGTTACACGGTGTAATCACTCACATTCCAACCCATAATTAATATGTTCTGAAACAGTTTTCCATAGTTTACAGCATCTACTATGTCCTTGTAAGTTCAGATCAGTAAAGTATTTGCAACATTCTAGCAAGATATCCATCTAGCCAGAATATTACAATGCACATTTTCACAAAACAAAAGTTTGGTGCAGTTTCAAAGATTCTTCTTAGTTTTTAGAATCCACTTAATGCATATGTATTCTTTACAAAAAAAAAAGTACAGTTGTATTAATGATTCAACATTACATTATCTGATAAAAACTAAAAATAAAATGTATTTTATTTAGCTGTTTCTTTTACAATTCCATTAAAAAGAGCATTCAATTGTTTACATAACCTTAACTAAAGTGCTATAAAGATTTGTTTTTATTGCAGTTCCACTCCAAGGACTGCTCTGAATCTGGGTTATATGATTTGATCAGTAATTATTAACATGAGGCTCGTTACAGTATAGGGCAGTGTAACAGGGAGTGGAGCTCTGTACATGTATTTGTTTATTTTAGAATGGGGTACCCCTCCGCCCCTGTGCAATTTATTATTTTGTATTTGTTTTGTTGTAGGATTATTATGATGTATTATGTTCGTATCTGCCAGACATCTTGTGAGAATGTGGCTGGTGCTGTTTATTGAATTATTGTTTAAGTGTTTTTAATTATTTTGTTAATCACTTGCATAAAAGCCTGCAGCTCTCTGCACTCTGAGTGTTCGGAGGACCAAGCGAGAGAGGCGTGTAAATATAAAAAAATAATATGTATGATCAGTGCAATCAGTGAAGGCTACTGCCCAGCCTGATCACAGTATTTTGTGTTTGTTATTTTGGTTTTGTGTACCTGTTTTATTTTTGCTCTGTGAGCAGTGTTTTTTGTTTAAATATTTCTTTTTGTTTTATTATTCAAATAAACGGCACCGCAGTGTCTTTTGCCCTACAGTACTGCCTGGTTTGTTTTTGTTCCTGCTTCTGGCCTGACGTCACCACTCGGCTACCCTGTCACAAGTAGATACTTAATTGCTGTAGACTTGTAGTGAAAGAAATACACCTGGTTTTAATGAAAATGAAAATGATAGATTTACCAACTAAAACACATTCACTTGTCTGAATATATTTTCGTCTGTCAATACATATCCTAATTTTACTACTACTGTGAGCCATATTTAGACCATAGGCCAACTACTGAGTACCAAAGATTTAGAAGAGTGGCATAGGCAACTCATCTGACCTGTAGAGGCTGCAGAATTTTTCAAATAATCATAGTTAGACAGCAGTTATGATTCATTTTTCACAAAGTTTTAACTTACTGTAGAGTTGTTAAAAGAATATTTTTTTACAAATCTGTTTTAATGGATTGAATACAGTTTCATATTGAGTCTTAGTCTGTTTACTCCTAGTTCAAATTTCACAGACAATCCAGACAGAATCCTTGTATAATGGGATACCTTTCATAGGATGCTGTCTAATTGTAAATATCACAATTAATCCCCCTAAAATTATATATTATGCTAATAGACATAACAAAGCTTATTAATACACACAGAGAAGGAAGTGAATTGTGTCGCTATGTATTGCTGACACCCTCTTGTAGAGTTACTAAACCTTGCAGCATATGCATAGGCTGAGCTGTCCTCTTTCTATCTGCCCTAGCCCAATATGTTCATTTTCAAGCCTGCTAGTTTTTGACAGTTCTGGCAATAGCAATGATAAAGCTTCATTCTGCCTTGTACCTGAAGGTGATTCAACAAGCTTACATAGTTGTGATCTTTCAATTAAGAACAGCAAAGGTTGTAACCTACCAGGCTAGGCAACTCTGTAGTGGTGGATATAGGCTTAACTTGTGCACACAAAGTCAGTTTCATTAACAAATCCCCTGAAGAAAATGTGGGATTTTGAGGAATCTGTTGGTTTTAATTCTAAAGCACTTTGAAAAACATCAGCAGTCTAGCTTAGGCAGAGAAGAAGATGCTGCTGTATCAACTACAGCACTTAGTTACCTCAGCGGATTCAGACACAACTCTGAGAGGATGTGATGGTCACATACTGTATAAGATTACATCTTTATCAGAAACAGTATTTCGAAAAGCTGTAAAGCCATACTTAATTATTGAATTTAAAAGCAAAAATATCCTTGTGTACATTGGAGAGTTATCATTTATTTTTTCGTAGTATATTGGTTCACAGTATTATCTTTTATGGATTCATCATAAATACTAGTAAATTATGCCATCACTCTGACTAAAAATGCTTTCTTTCCTAGTCAGTACTTTGTGAGAATAAATACACACAAACAAGCTGGTGTAGACAGCTCTGTCCATTTTCTTTGGATTTTGGATTGTTTATTACATTTGCAGTCAGTGGAATTATTACATTTGAAAATATATTTTATGGCAGATACTGAGAGCAAAATTGACGTACAATATTATAATGTTTACGTGAAATAATTGTTGTATGTTCTTAGTTGTTCTAGAATACACACATATTCACTGGAGTTGAGCCTTGTAGTGGAAAACTATTGCCCTGATGGTTGGAAAAAAACATCAGATGGTGTGCAATGAAAGGAATTATAGAAAAATATCTTGAAAACAGTGAAAATCATAAACAGTTGTATGCAGACACATACCTGTAGATTTCTGTCTCATGGGTATACTGTTTCACATTGTTTGTTTATTTAAACAGTTTTTTCTATAGAAAGCATGTGCAATTGACATGTGTTAATGCCCCTACACACCAGATGCAACAAGTGAAAATGTGCAGAGATGCGGAAAAGTGATACAATATTTCGGGGGACGAGATCCGGTGCTCCACCCTGCTTTCCCTGTCAATCTTATTTCCTAGGAAGCACTGTGGTCCAGTGGTTAAAGTCCAGGGGCTTGTAATCAGGAGGACCCCAGTTCAGATCCCACCCCTGCTACTTGCACTCCATCCTGCGGATGAGCTGTTAAATCAGTGTCCTATTGTAAATGACTCTGCATATAATGCACAGTTCACAGCCTACCTCTGTAAAGTGCTTTGTGATGGTGGTCCACTATGAAAGGCGCTGTATAAAAATAAAGATATTATTATTTAAGTCTGAATCTCACACAGCTCGCTGTCTAGCATTTTCTGCAAACCCTTGACTCCATTGCCTCGCAATGTCAAAACTTCATGCTGTAGTTTTTTCTTCCAACTTGGATGATTCCGAATTCGCCCCTGCTTTCCTCATCCACTCTGATGATCTTACAGGCCACCATCGCCAAACTGCTCAAAGCCCTTGTAGCAGGAGGAGATCTGTGCTGACTCTTCTGGCGTATTCACAGTGCTGCAGGAGGAGGGCAGCAGTCGTCCAACAACCGCCTGTGAGTCATGGCAGTGACACGGGGAGGTGGGAAAGGGGGTGTGTGGACTTTCCCTCTCTCTGAATGGCTGGGAGGCAGGTCTTGGGGAGATTGGTAGCCCTATAAGATAATGTTCTACTGTTTCCTGAGTGGCAGCAGGGAACCCTTGGGTAGACACCCGAAGTATTGTTTAGAGCAGGCAGGGAGCCGCTAGAGTAGGTCGGTGATCTGGGTCATGCGGGTAGCGGCGACCGGGATAACGATGCCGAGTGCAGCACCTTTTATTTGTAGTTTTATTACTGTGTTATTTTTCCTTGTTCTTTTTGCCTTCTGTTTTCATTATTATTTCTTTGAGCACCTGCGAGTGCTCCCGCAGTTAATTCTCTTACCAGCTTTGGTATTTCCGTGGTGCTGTCTTTCATTGCTGATAGGCAGCCCACGGACAACAGTGCCCTCTGCAGGTGAAAAATGAAAAAGTTCTGAAAATAAAACTGGGCATCTGGGTGTTGTTCCAAGTACAACTGTTCTGTCTCTTGTGTCAGTGAATCACCCACCACCCTTCCACAGCCCTTTATAAAAAAGGCATCATTATTCCATCTGGTTTGGATTGGCTTGCTCCTTCAGCCTGCCTGTAGTCCCACTCTATGCAATCCTCCATCCCCTGCTCCCATCCCTGCTTCAACTCACAGAGCAGCCGCACACCAGACAGTTCCCATCTCACAACCAGCCGCTGATATTCCATTAACACCAGGCTTGATTATATCAACAACAGCTGCCAATACTTCATCACCGTGGCATTAACCACAGCTCCTCCCCCCAGACTCCCAGCTACAGCAGATCTTTCGATATACAACCTGGCTTCTGCATTAGCATCCGGTTATCAAGATCCTACTTTCATCCACCATCATTCTCTTTCCACTCAGATTTGTCGCAATATCATAGTAGGTAAAGATGTTAATCTTGTCTCCATTCTCATCGTTCATGGATCATTGCATTGTCAATTGTGGAGACTTATCCATCACTTTAAAATCACATGACCCTTGTTTACTGAAGAACCTCACATTGGGAGAATCTGTCACAACATTTTCAGTACACAGAGATGTATTGTTCTCTACCTACCCCCAACAATGTCAGGAACTCAAACAATACATGCAATACATCGTAGAGCTTTCTCTCAGATATGGAGGAACAATGTTCTACAAATACCACAAAGCATTTTCAACCAAAGCAGTCTCCATTTTAGCCACTGCGTATTCCATTTCAGGTTAACAGCACTCTACCACCTACTAAATCAATTCATTCTTCTGCTCCTCCTGATCGCTTTACAGCCAAAGATCGATAAGGGCACCTCATCTCCTTTTCTAGACCTAGACAAATATATAACAATTTCAATAACAAAAACAATGTAAATTTCTTCATATCTGTTTTTTTTTTCTTCTGTCTTCTCCCCAGGTTCATCATTGCTCACTGTGCTCACCCCCATCAATGTACCAGCACTGGCTCGCCCTCAGTAATCACCCAGACCAACAGTATGTTTCTTACATGATTGATGGCTTAACTAATGGATTTTCTACTGGTCTTTTCATGCGCCCTTCTTTACCTTTCATTTCTGATAACCTTTGTTCTGCCATCAATGAACCATCAGTTGTCTGCTCTCTAATTCAAGCTGAAGTTGATAAAGGCTTTATGGTCGGTCCATCTTCTGCCCCCCCCCCCTTATTAACTACAGAATCAATCCTATCTGCATTGCCACACGCAACCGTACAGGCAAGAAGAGATTGATTATTGATTTTTATGTTCCTCACGGCAAGTCAACAAGCAGTATTAATTCTCTTATATCTCACTATCAGTTTTCTCTTCATTATATTACAATATCTGATGCCATTAAATGCATTAAGATAGCCAGTCGAGGCTCATGGCTAGCTAAAGCTGATATCTCAGATGTGTTTAAAGTAATGCTCATTCATTCCTTTCTCCATCACCGTTTCGGGATTTGTGGGCAAGGCAACTTCTACTTTGCAACTCAACTCACATTTGGCTGCCGCAAGATTTTTGATTCTCTCTCTGAAGCTCTCTGCTGGTTACTTCTCAACTCTCGCCATGTTCCATTACTTCTGTATCTCCTCAATTACTTTTTGCTAATATCACCTCCTCAGACCCACCAGCTCAAGCAATTTCTAGCCTAAAATCGTTATTTTCATCATTCAGTGTCCCGCTTTCCGAGGATAAAACCATCAGTCCAGTCAACTCCATTGACTTCCTCGGCATTACTCTAGATACTTTGAAATTCGAAGCTCGTCTTGTCCGCTGCAGTGGCGATGGAGGTGAGAGTAGTAATGCCCAAGCTATGCTACGTCATATTCTCAGTTACTAACATAATTATATTGTCTGATTACACCCGACAGTAGTAAGCGCTTCAGTAAAAAAACAGTAAAACACTGTACACTGTACGCGCTGATCTCAAAGTAAACAGGTTGCATGCAACAGTACTGAGTTTAAAATAATATTGTCCATAACTTCAAGTGCTCACTAACAGTTTTTAATACTAAAACACATAGCCTAGAGAACAGGAGATGAGTATTCTGTGACACCAATAACCACTACCCAAAGTATACATTTGAAAAGTCTACCAGAAAACAATAAACAAAAACAACTCAACACATGTTTGTCACAAAGAGGCATCATGCTGATAACCCATAACTTCAAATATAGTGGCCTTCTCATTCATTTATGTTTAGTAAAGAAAAAAACATCTAGGGTTAAGAGGTAAAAAGGTAAAAAATATTTAACTTAAATTCCACAAATATTATTCTGTGTTCTATGACATCATTAAGTACTTTATTAATCTGTATGAACAAACAAGCAAATACCTTTTGATGCCTTCTCCCTGCGACCGCTCCACCCTCCACATGACAAGGCGGTGTGGCTTGCTGTTGAATATAGCAATAATACTGTCATAGTCCAGTGAATAACACAGTTCCCTTTCAAATGATAACAGTGACAGAATATGAAGGCAACTTGTGAGAATTGATGCTCTTGTTTTTATCCAATTTGAAGTAGAAAAGAGTCTTTCCATGCTGCAGGTTGTCATGGGAAGGGTGATCAGTGCTCTTAAAAGGGTGTTAACATTTGGAAAAATATCCAAGTTGCAATTGTCCAATACTTCGATAAGTGAGGGATAATTCTTATCTTTGGCTACTTTGCGCTTCAGCTGCTGAGCAAATACTGTAAATTCGGCATCCTCTACAGTGACACTGTACAGACTATATGTAGGCAGCAGACTTTCCCTTAGGCTGAAGGTCTAGGAGGTTGGCAAACAGGAAGCTTTCATCATACCATAGGTATCTTCCTGAAAACGATTGTTCAATTCAGAAATCTGCCTGTCTAAAATATAATTCCACAAATGTCTCAAGTCGGCATTGCAGTGTACAGTGTGTCAGATTGTGAGCTCCATCTAGTGTCAGTTGACCATTCAAGTTCGATCAGGATGCAACTGTTTCTGTATTTCCAAAAAACGAGAATGCCGGTAGGCCTCTTTCATGAAATTACGTAAAGAGTTTAGGATCTCAAAAAAAGTGGCGACACTAGCAGATACTTTAGCTGCTGTACAGAGAACCAGATTGAGGAGGTGAGAGTTGTAATGCATATAAACAGCATGGCGAAACTTGCGTTTTATAATTACATTAACACCTCCTTTGTGTCCGGACATCACCAATGCTCACACATCACATAATTCAGGGTCTAATTCAAGCACTTCCAGTACATTCATAATTTTTTCAGAAAATGCGAAGGAGAGTCGAGCGTTTCCTTACCGAATTCAGCACTGACTTTGGATCCAAAGTAGTCGTAGTTGTACTGGTTTCTTCCAACATTGCTGGTGATTCATCCGGTTGTGTTATGCGCTGTTCTGATAGTTCTGTTCTTGGTCAACAAAGAATTTTGTTTCGTCATTTTTAGGACATTTAACTACATTTGTTCAGTTGTCATGGCGAGCGACGCAGGACGTTCAAAAATGTTTGCCAGTTAAAACCTGTTTGTGCATAAATGAGTCAAAATTGAACAACTGACCAAAATAACCTACCCCCATGCTTTGGAATAAAGCTTGTGATTTGCCGTAACATGGTAATGGTACAAAATCTTGTTTTCATAACAGTTTATTAACACACAGGAGAAATTGTACAGACTGAGTAGTGGACCTGAGTAGTAAGTGGGTGGGCCAGTTCCTTTTAATCAAGACTGGATCCTGGCCTTTATCGTGCACACACAAGACATTCTATACCTTCCCACTTCAATCTTCAATTACTCTTCAAATCAATCCATTGCCATCTCATGTCAATGTCCTCTCTGATTCTTCTGGCCGTTGCAGCAATCCGCCTGACCTTCCATGGCATATCTAAGAGCTCCCCTCCTGCTTCCCAATCTCAACTTCCTATATCTTCAGATATTCTACAGAAAAAGGCTTTTTCAACCCGTTCTCGCCCCGTGACGAATCTTTCACACTAAAGGCGACACAAAATCAATCCTATTTTTTTTTTAATTATGTCGCGTGACAACTAGGGATTTGATTAATCAGAGAAGGGCTTTAAAGCATGTGGTACAGAAGGGTGAAGCAGTATCCAAAATGACAGAGGAAACAATAATACTTGCCATGGAAAAATACCCAGAGCTTAATGACAAAAATCATCGCAATTATAAAGATACAGATGTGAAAGGTAATCTATGACAGTCCATTTTGAAGGAACTGGATAAGCCTTGTGTGTATGATGTTGTAACAGGGAGCAGGCTGGTTCCTGCACAAGTGTGTGTGTGGCTGTGATTTAAATCAGCTGTGATGCAAAGCCGCAGACATGTTTCCAAGCAACCAGCTGAGTGGCAGACTGGCCCTGAGCTAAGATAATCGGGACGTCTAGATTGGCTGAGCGGCGTGCCTGGGGATGCTGCACATTGACACTGACACACAGATGGGCCCTTGGTTTGTTTACATCGAAGTGGGGAGCGTCTGCTCTGCAGGAACTGCTACCACGGTACCCTTTAAACTGCAAGATGGTGCCTGTGAAGGCTCTGCCCAGCCAGGACCGTCGGAAGAGCCCAGAGTCGCTGGGAAGCTGGAACTTCAGAAGTAACAGAACAGAAGTAGGTCAGCTTAGGGGATGTGGATCCCAAAGCAGTACAGAGAGGGTTACCGTAGAGTAGTAGGTTCCTGAAGCGGGACGTTCCTTGTAGTGGGACTAGCGCTCGTAACTTTTTGTGGCAACCTTTTATTTTTAGCTTTGTTTTTTGTTTTTATTTCTTTATTAAATATGACACTAGGGCTACCATTGCTGGTACCATAGAGTCAGTTTGGTGTTCAAATTAAATCTGTGTGCCTGTGTGGTGTATCAACACCAATGTCTGTGTCTGTGCTTGTATTTTCCAGGGACTACCCACGCATGTAACACGTCACCCTGTTACAGATGTATTGCCATATATGTTGAAATACCGCCAGAGAAGACACTCATAATTTCCACATCACATTGACGAACATGTACTAGTTTTGATCATAGTTTTGTCAATTGCAATGTTTTATAGTTTATAGATCTGGCAGTTGTATGGTCATTGTTGTGAAAGTATCTTGTAGCCCCCAAAAAATCGCATCATGTTGCATGTGATGTGTAGCGATCTTTGTGTAGCGGTTTTTAGTGGAGAAAGCAAGAAGCAATAGTGAGAGTATTCCTTCTAGAAAACTGCCTCCATTGTATTTTTCAGTTTTAGTATTATTCAAGAACATACAGTTCTGGCCAAAAGTATTGCATCACCCTATAGAATTAACACATTTTGCTTCATAAACTTGAATGAACACTGCTGAATAATGTTACATTATCATACTGAATTACATACCACTTTATCGTTTTCCATAAATCTAACAAAAAACTGACAAAATTTGACAAATGTGACATTTTGAAATCTAACGTGAAATATTGTACGACTATTATGGATTCTGATAGTCTTTTGCGATAACATTTTGAAGTTTCTTTGATTACATGATGTTAAATTATTTAAATTATATATTTTTTTTATTATTCTCAATCCTAAAATTCTATGTGATGCAAAACGTTTGGCCATAACTATATGCATCTAAAAATCACCCCACACATCACTTGTTGCAGAGCACAAAAACATTGCATTGCAACAAAACAAAGAGTATGACTCACAAAAGATTATTAAAACTTGAAATGCTCACAATGATGATTCTGTTAGTAACAATGCTCTTGTTAAGTGCCAGAGGTATTTAGAAACAGAATATTGTGACATTTTTTATTCAATTATTATTGTTGTTTCATATTTAATTTTAGTTGGCTCAAAGCAAAGAACATAATAAACTAATACGTTATCTCCGTGGATATGAAAGTCAGTGAAGGGCATCTCATCAGTCTATCTTTAACATCATGTTGGTGCTGTTAGCCATTCACAAGGCCTTGCAATTATAAGACATGGCAGATTTATTGACTACTGACGTCACTCTTTAAACAACTAGATTCATTTCTCTTAAATAACATACTGCCTATATTGTTTACCTTTTCACACTTTTTTCAAATTAGTGGACACACTGTAAAGCGTATGATACTAAAAAGAAACCTAGTTATAAGTCTTTTTCCTTTTTCAATATCATTTTTCAAAGCTGTAAAAAAAACATTTAGAAAGCTTTTGGGTTTGTCTTCTGAATTCAATGAGTTGTAATTTGTGAGTGAATACTTTATTGAGGTTAATGTAGATGTGGATACACGATGCACTGCTTATTTGATCTGTTAGATTATAGTGTGGATGCACCTAGAGCATCCAGTGCCTGCTGAATTGATATTTTATATATATATATATAGTAATTCAGTAGCATTGTTAATTCAGAGAAGCGAGCTGTGCACATGAATTTCAGTGTAGGGGTGTGGGTGAATAAAGCAATCAAAAAGATCATGCCATATCTAGTTATGTCAGCATGTTATAATGCGAAACATCGGCTCACCTGCCCTGCTAAACCTTTGCTGTGAAATGTGCATGTGCAGCACTTTAATGAAAGGGTTATTTCTCTCTCTCTCTCTCTCTCTCTCTCTCTCTCTCTCTCTCTCTCTCTCTCTCTCTCTCATGTATTTCAGTTTGCACTTTATTGATTCAAATAACTATTTTGACTAATCGTAGTCAATTCTGACTACATGTTCATTGAAAATATGTAGTGACTATTTGCCGCTATTGTGTGAACTGCATAATTATGGTTTTCTGTAAGGACCTTGAAAATATATTGCTGTTACCTTTAAGCTTGTTGTGCAGTAAATAAACTTCCATTGACTTTTATATATTGTCTGTGTTTTCTTGGTGACCCAGTTCTCTGTATTTTAGATCTGTTATAAAAGAAAAAGTACTTTTTAAAATTATATATTTTGTTCAGTGCCTTATCAGTTCGAATTGGCATAGTGTGGCTATATATTAAAAACAATCCAGCTGTGTTTTAATTTAACCCATTTTTGTACACCCCATTCATTTAATCAATTTTTGTACACCCTATCACGTACATTTTCAGCGCTGGTCATATTTTTTTGGATGCAATATTCCAAACTCCACAAAACTGTCAACAGAACAGTGAGATACTTCAACTGAAGGATAGCAAGTTACAAAAAGATACAAAAGAAACAATTTTTAGTTATTACTCAGACCAGTAAATGTTATTTATTGTTAATTTAATATCCTTTACATGGGTTTTGTCTGTGTCTCTCTTGTAAATTATGTTGCATTTCTGAAAACAGCACCGTTATATCTGTATTCTTGGTCCAATTTTCAAAGTTATTCACCTGTCTCATTTTCACTCATAAACAAGCAGGACCTTAAAGACAAAGGAAGTTCTCAGTAACATCACAAAGCCCTAGCCAATAAGAAACCTTGTTGCTGCACACCGTCCATAACCACTCTATACTCTATGAGATGTGGCGTGCCAGTTGGTTCATTTTTCAACATAGTATGCTAATACATAGTTCTATAATTGCAATTAAAAAGAGTAAATAATGATTGAGTGTTTAAAGGTATATTTGGTATATTTGGTATATTTGTTATAATACGTCTTTGAGTTTTTAACTCATTGGAAGTTTGCTTCATTAATTAATACATTTTGTTTCATTAGTGTGTTTTACTGTAGGATAAGACGTCCAACTATACATTAATATTTAATAGTACCTACAGTAGACAATGACCTCTGGGGTTTGGAAGCATTATGTCTTGGCACTGAACAAGGTAAAACAATGATGTATCACTGGATTAGCACTCTTCGTGAAGTTTGATAGCATACCATAAAACCTGTGCACCATGCCACTGCCACATTGCATGTTACTATTGATCTTGAATGGATTTGTTGTTCAACAAATCGTCTCTCAGTCATCCCCCTTTCTGTCTCTGTCACTGATTAGATAAGTGGGGCTAGATAGCACCGCATGCCTAGTTTCTTTATTGATTTTAGTTTTTCCCATCAAGGTAGGATGTATCTATCATCTAGCAGGCAGACAGACTCACTGAAAATGAATGTATCATATTAAAAACTAAATCTCCTGAATGATGAGACAAATCTGAATAAATGTGCAGTAGCTGAGAACATGGATGCTGGTTTCCTGGTCACTTTGTGTGTGTATGAATCTTAACTGCCTTTTAAAATTGTTTATTATATAAATACAACCTGTAAAGAAAACAAGGCCAAACATTTTCTTTAACATTTATTGAAACATGAGAGTGAAAATTACTAGACACAATTAACAAATTCAAATTACAGTAATCAGGTAATATCAACATACAGGTAAAATTATAAGAAATTATTAGAAATTGTCAATGTTTGGTGTTTCAGTATTAGTGCACGGGATATAAATGGGTCTGTGCAGCACCTGTGATTTAAAATATATAGTTGTATTTAGGCACAGGGATTGCATAATCACTTCACATGCAGATAAAATATGTGAGCACGGGACTGCACAAATTAGTTCACATGCTGGGATTCAAGTGAATAATTCATTGGTAATTGAATCCCAGCATAACAGTATATAAAGATGCACATTTTACTCACTTTGGGTTGTTTGTTTGAGAGTGGAGAATGGGAGAGAAAGAGAAGGAGATAAGAATTAAAAAGTTAGCGTAACAATTGTTACAACGTGCTGGATTCACCAGCATGGTACTTGTTTAGTGTTCGTACACTGTCTGTTTTGTTTGTCTATTTATTTTGGCCTCAAGTGCCGTGTGCTGCTTTTTTTCAACCTTTTATTTTCTGTGGCTGGTGGACAGGGAGCGATGGGAGGCATACGAGAGGGAACACACCCCAAACTCCCTGGAGGAAAATGTGAAGTTGGTCCTCTGCTACCTGGAGGCAGCCATAAAGAGAATAGCAGCCCAGGTAGCAGGGTCTCCAGTGCAAGAAGGCGAAGCCCCGCTGTCTCCAGCACCCAGACTGGGGGAGCACGAGCATCCAGCACCAAGACTGGGGGAGCACGAGCATCCAGCGCCCAGACTGGGGGAGCACGAGCATCCAGCACCCAGACTGGGGGAGCACGAGCATCCAGCGCCAATACAGGGGGAGCACGAGCATTCAGCACCCAGACTGGGGGAGCACAAGCATCCAGCACCCAGACAGGGGGAGCACTAGCATCCAGCGTCCAGACTGGGGGAGCACGAGCATCCAGCGCTCAGAATGGGGGAGCACAAGCATCCAGCACCCAGATGGGAGGTGCTTGAGATTCCAAAGCCCAAGGGGAGCTATTCCCACCTCTACTGCAGAATGCCTCCACCACCAGGAGGACAGCAGCAGGAGCTGTCTCTGTCTCCACCACCTTCATCGGCAGGAGAAGCGGAGCAGGAGCTGCTCCTGTCTCCACCAACTCCACCGGCAGGAGCGGAGCAGCAGAGGCTGCCTCTGCCTCCACCACCTCCACCGACAGAAGCAGAGCAGCAAGAACTCGCCCCACTGTCAACATTGCCACCCATGAACCCCTTGAAGTCCATGTTCTTGGGCCTGGATTTTAAGCAAGACTTCTTTGATATTAAATTAGGAGGTGGCCATTTTTTTTTTTTTTTATTTAGTCGTCCAATTTTTTTACCCTGGTTTTCTCCCCAATTTAGTGTGCCCAATTATTATCTGTATCCTCAGCTCACCGCTGGCAACCCCAGGTTCAATTCTGAGGCGGAGTGTAATCCCTCCTCTGATTTTAAAAGTGCAGGCACTGTTTGATGTGTGTGCAGCTCTGCTATTTTTGCCTTGCACTTCATGGCTTCCTGTGCATCATTCATTTGCTCTTTCAATTATTTTTTTTTTCTAAAATGTAATTGGATGTTTGCATTAAGTGCTGCATCAGAGCTTCTTTTTTTCGTCTTGTAAGAGTATTTTGATGTTTATTCTTACACGCATTCTCCTGACATGAAGTTAACTTTTTTTTTTATATGCACTTTGTGACTTGCCTCCAAGCCCAGCAGTGTGGTAGCTAGCCCACTTTTCTTTTTTTATTAAGTTGTGTGCTACGCACTGTGTCATTTTTATTAAGTTGTGTGCTACGCACTGTGTCATTTTTATTAAGTTGTGTGCTACGCACTGTGTCATTTTTATTAAGTTGTTTGCTATGCACTATGTCCAGATGCTGTGCTCTGGCACTCGCGGGAGTGACAACTCCCAACTTTGCTGCTCATATGGTAGAGTACTCTGGCAAAACTGTGGCACTTATGCCTCCTCACTGCTCTCTTCAGCAACTCTTTACACATTCCATTCATTCTCCCGCTACATGCTTTAAATCAGGGATTGGTAAAACTAACACTATTTCCCTACCTATAGCATTAGGTTACAATCCTTACTTACCAATAAGTTCTCTATATGCAATTCACTGCTAGTCAATTTTAAAAACCTGTTCCCTGTTCACTCCTTACACTAGGAGTGAACAATGACTGACATGTCTTAATGCAGGGTAGTCCCAACTTCTTATTGAAATTGAATAGCCATTATTCTAGATTTTTCTACATCTCTTGTCCCTTTGTGGTCGCCAAATTGCAAAGAAAAAAAGGCTAAACATTTTCTTTAATATCTATTGAAATGTGAGAGTGAAAATTTTTAGACATAACTAACAATTTCAAATCACAGTAATCAGGTTTTATAATCAACATACAGGTACATTTATACAGAGAAATTCACTACTTTAGAGTTTATGAATTAGCAGAGTTACAGATAAAGTAAAATACTTAGCTATTAGCTCTGGACAGTTGGTGCATGTCAGCTTCTTTCCTGTTTTCCCAACAGCTGATTTTAACATTGTAACATTACATAAAGCCTCCAACCCCCACCCACAGCCTATAACTTGACAAGCAGCCCCTCCTTATCAGCAACTCCTCACCTAACAAAGAACATAAGCCACCTCCCCTGACTCTCTCAGATAAGGGGAAAGGGGAAGAGAGGGAGAACGATAGAGAAAGAAACCCAGACACACACAAGTATGGAAATAAGACTCCCATTGCATAGCACTTTCAACCAATCCTAGCAACCCTTACATCTATTCAACTAATTAAGTTATCAGAAAGAAATAGTTAGTCAATTAAATGCTTATTAAAAATAAATTACATATACTAAAATTGTCAAAAGTACCAGATCTTACAAGCCTTTTAATACCAGATCAGAGCATGTAATCTGGGCTGCTACCTCCAAAATATGAAAATCCCCAATAGTGCGACTACTGTATTTACTACCTCCTCTTTCCACTTTGTCAAAATGCTCATATATAACACTACCACAGCTTAATGCCGTGGCAGGATGTTTCAATGAAGAGATAGAACTCTGTTAAAGGGCTTTAATCAGGGTATGCCTGATTAAATATAATGATACATTGATCTAATACTAGTAACAGAACTGTAATATTTATGCTTTTCAAACACTGTCCATTTAACCTTCAAGACCTCATGAAAGATAATAATTTCAACAAGTGTTCTGTTGAAGGTTAAATGATAAAGTACTTTTTCACATATCTATTTTAATCCATGTTTACAAACATTTCAGTCATCAATGATTTCCCTTCCATTGTTTCCTGGGAATACCTTATTTTCTTTTTCACAAAACTGTACTGGTTTGAATTGCGCATTGTAAGTACAGTGGGCTGCTGGAGGCAGTGTATCTAGCAGGTCAGTAAGGTTCATAATTACCGTAAGATGCACACATTCCCTGCAGAGCTTGTATTTTCTCATTGAAGGAATTAATTGGTTGGAAACTGATTAATATTGTGTTCTTGTCAGTGCCTAATTACAAGTTTACTGTAGCTTTACAGAAAGAATATGGGTATGGTTGGCTATAAAATCTGGTAAGGGAAAGTGTGATTAGCATGATGATCAGGGGAGAGGATGAGTCATGCAACAATATTAGTCTTCAGCATTTCCAGTTTATTCTGAATTTTACCGAAAATTCTACTATCAGTATTTTCCCTGTACTATTTTCTAGGAAATGCATAATATTTAGATTACAATGCTGTTTTATTTTGACTCTGACATTGTAATAATCAGTCCTACACTGACCTAGGGTATAGCAGACAAGTTAGACATCAGAGGATCAAATAATGTTCACACATCGTACATGATTGGTTCTCTTTTGCTTCAAAGTCTGATTATTGTGGCAAGAACTGGGCGTGCTAACTAGCTTGATCAAAAACTAAATTTAAATACTTGCACAAAAATATAATATTTTGAGTGGATGAGGAATGAGGAGAAGGCGTGAATATTATATGCAAGAGTCAGAAAATAACAATGCACATACAGTATACATACAAATAAAAGCTACAAATGAAAACCTTCACATACAATACATAAGCACATATATGCACACATAACTACGGGGATACACATTAATGTCATTCTATCATGTCAATCCCTTTCTATGTCAATCTGCTGCTTGGTTATTATCTGCCACAGTCATAGTTATATGGGACCAGGTGTATGGGCCCAGTGAAGACCATATTTTATTTTTTAAATATCAATGTAATTTTAAGCTATAAGTAATAAATTCATTTGCTCTGATTTCCCAAACCACCTTCATCCAAGAAAGGTCAGAGGGGGGGTTCTCACGTTTCCAGTTAGTGGCGATACATTTTCTGGCAGCTAATAACAAGAAGCCTATAAGTTTGCATGTATAAAAATCACCCAAGTCAGTTAGTATCAAACACAGTAGCATGAGGTCAGGGGAAAAGGATGCATGGATACCTATGATATTAACAATACTTTTATGTATATTTCACCAATATACCTCTATTCCTGGGCTGGTCCACCACATATGGAAAACATCTCCATTATGACCACATCCCCTCCAGCAGTCTGCTAATAGTTATGAGTTAAATTTACTAAGGGTTAAAGGTGTAAGCTGAGTGCGGTGTAGAAGCTTAAAATGGACGAAAAGCTGGAGGAAACAGTAAGCTACCTCACACATATCAAACCAATCCTGTTCATTAACATCTCTTCCCAGATGACCAGCCCAGGCTCTTCTAGTATGGGAAGCAATTTAGTCATCCAGGATGGGGATTGCCCCACAGAGTCAACTAATTGCTCCTTTTAGAGCAACTTTCTCTAGATCTGTTTATAGTATGGTCTCTCTTTCGTTTTGCGTGCTCCAGTCTAGTTAAATCCGCCTCCTTTAAAAATGCTATATGAGTATGTTGTTTTATCAGGAAGCTCAGGATTTTCCTGTTTTGCAGGATTATTAATACCATTGACATTAAGGGATGTAAATGTAACATTACTCACAGATTAACAATAAAATAATCAATGACACAGTATATAATGATCACTGATAAAGTGACGCCCTCTTAAACCTCTTATAGGTAATCAGGGTGTCCTTAAAATGTATGCTGCTGCATGCCAACATTATAATAACTCCATGGCTTGATTCTATTATATTTACATACTACTTCTTCCTGTTCACTATACTACTCATTTATCTTTGCCAGAAGAACTAAATCTCACCATTGCGAATCTATTAACAATGAGATGCAAATTCCAATCTCTCCTTGTGGCAAAGTGGATTGCAGTGCGCCAGTGTAGAGGTGATGCAGTACTCAAGACAAAGACAAACAACAAAGTACTGGTGAAATGATGGTTTATTTATAATCTAAAGCCTGAAGACAACAGTAAAGAAAAGGAGGGCTTGCAATACACAATGATGTGTTTTGCACAGTTCAATAAACAACAGGTTGCAGTCCTGAAATAATAGACACAGTTAAATACACACACAAGACATATACACACACAATCACAAGACCACAGTGAGTGCTGATGTGTAAGTGGTGAGTATACAATTAATCTGTGAACAGTGGTGCAGTGTTATTCGGGTTAGTGCTGGCCATAAGTGACAGCTTCGGATCGTGTTAGCCAACTAATGAATAACAAACAGTACAATTAGAATACAGTAAAATCGTAAATCTCGAAAAACTACTCACTTCTAAATCTTATGTAGTAATTTTTGTATTACTTTAGTATTCCTATATACAAAAATGACTACAAAAGATTTAGAAGTGAGTAGTTTTTCGAGATTTACGATTTTACTTAGAATATTTACAGTATAATCGTAAATCTCGAAAAACTACTCACTTCTAAATCTTTTGTAGTCATTTTTGTATTACTTTAGTATAAATACATGTTAATTTGGATTCATATGTTGTTTTTTTCTGACTTTATGTGAACAAAAAGACACACATTTGCCCGTTTTCCCATTGGAAATAGTGATATTTTGAAATATCACTGTCCTGGTCACAAAAGCAAAGTTTGTGGGGAATAATAGCCATTTTCTATACTTTTGAGGCATAAGCAATTAGGAAATAACACTTACTACCCAGGAACAAAAAAAAAAATAATAATTTGTTACATGGTGTAATAATAATAATAATAATAATAATAATAATAATAATAATAATAATAATAGTAATGCTCAGTTTTAAATAGCAATGTTAGAAAATGCTAATATTTTTATAAGAATATTTTTACAAACCTGAGCAAACACATAAAAAACATCTACGCAGCGGTGCTGTAATTTTTGTGGTTATCATTCGATCACAAGAAAATACTGTAGAATAAAAAAGGTAAAGCATAAACAAACTGTATTGAACAGTCCTTGTACGACTGCAATTCTATTGGCATTGTATACATAAAGTGTTTTAAATCAGAACTTGTAGGAGACTGTGTGGTCCAGTGGTTAAAGAAATAAGCTTGTAACCAGGAGGTCCCTGGTCTAAATCCCGGCTGAACCACTCACTGTATGACACTGGGCAAGTCACTTAACCTCCTTGTGCTCTGTCTTTTGGGTGAGACGTTGTTGTAAATGACTCTGCAGCTGATGCATAGTTCACACACCCTAGTCTTGTATCGTGTAAAGCGCTTTGTGATGGTGGTCTATTATGAAAGGTGCTATATAAATATAAAAGATGATTGTAATAATCATTTATTAATACAAACTTGAACTTACTGGAAATGTATTGTATTTAAATATTGTTTTTGTATTGTTCTTGCATTGTAACCTTGTAAGTTGCCTTTGATAAAGGTGTCTACTAAATAAATAAATAAATAAATAATAATTACAGTACAGTAACAAAAATGTAAAAATGTCATAGCACTCACATTTTGCTCAGATTTTGCCAATGCAGACAAATCCTCTTACATTTTAGAGTAAAATTCCAGGCTAGATGTTTGCACTTGACTCTGTGAAATGCAGTTTTCAACAAGTTTGTCAAATCTTCCCATCAAAGTGACACTCTAAGTGTTCGCTGATTCACATTCATGTTGCATCATAATTTTTTTTTTTTAATTGTCAGTGAAGGGGTCAATTACCTGGTTAAACAATATGGAAAGGCAACGCAACCCTCTGTCACACAGCTCACCTTGCGCACAGTGTGCTTCCCTTTACTTTGAAATATATACCTGAAACTTTGACTTATCAGATACAAAACTACTATAATGAAAGATAAGGGGACACCGCCTGCCTTCGAGATATCACCACATTCAAGGTAAAATAGTTTGAGTTATCACTTATAAAAGTAATGCACAGTTCAGGCTTGGGGATGGGGCCAAAAATTTTGAGTAATGCAAGTTCGACTCATGTGGACTCCACTGTATGGTTACAACACCTACCTTCATTACATTACTGCATACAATATAACAACATCTCTCAAGCTAATAATGATCCTACCCTATAGCATCAGGCTTCAGCATAGGTGAGATGTAAAATCAAGATTATTCTTACCCTCCTTAGAGAAGTATGTTTTAAAATATAAAACAGGACAAAGAAAGGACAGTCATCCAAACCAGAGGCTCTGAATACAACACCAGCAGTCAGCTTCACAGAGAGTTCTTCAAAAGATGGACCAGACTGTTACTAAACTGGTCTGATAACCAACTGTAATTTTGCTCCCATATTTATAGGACTTTTTCTCTCTTCATGAATGAGGGACCCTTAAAAACATGAGTGGTCCCCTGTCTTTGAAATCCCAAAAGAACTTGACCTGCAGTGATAACGTTGGGCAATGTACCACTTTGTGTCTTATTTTAGCAGCAGACAATTCTAAGCAGCAGGAAAGTTATGGGCTCTCACAGACCTGAAGCCCACTACCTGAACCAGCAGCAGACAACCAAGTCTTATGTCAGACTGATTAAATTATATGATTTATAATTATAGGAATTATACTGATTTATATAGAATACACTTATTTTATATTATCTTATTTACATTTTTATCTATCTATTTTTCTTACTAGGAATGAAAGGTAAAATGCAAACTATGGCCTGTGTTTCTAGTGAAATGCATATTGTAATAAATGCTTCTTGCTTTGTGTACAAGTTTATAAGTGAAAAATGTTTTACTAATTAGACTATGACAGAAATGATTGCTTCTCTTGAAAGACACTTCATACACTAATAAGCATTTATTCAAATGAGCAGTTCATTGAAAACAGTTTAAAATAGAATAATCTCAAAATCATGGTGTGAAAACTTGTGAGCAAGAGGAACAGGTCCGTTCTACTCACACAGGAGATAAAGGGAATAAGAGTGTTGCAAGGTGTGGAAGGGCGGTGGGTAATTCACTGACACAGGAGACAGACAGGTGAATTTGGCAACACCACACAGGTGCCCAGTTTTATTTCAGGGTGCTGTTTTTTCTTTAGTCCCGCAGATGGCGCTATGGGTCAGTGGTCTGATTTACCAACAATGGTAAACAGAACCACGGGCATACCAAGCGATGGTACACAATACCGGCGCCCTTGCAGGTGCTTCGAAACAATAATTCAAAACAGAAGGCACAAAGAAATAGGGAAAATAAAACAGTAACAAAAACTGCAAAGAAAAGGTGCTGCACTTTGCAGCGATATCCTGGTCGCCGCTGCCCGTGCGACCCGGATCACAGTCCTACACTGCCGGCTCACTAGCCTGCTCTGATATACTAATCAGGGGTCTGCCCAAGGGTTCCCCGCCCTCAATGTCTCGCTCTGAACCTCCGTTTCTTTCTCTCCCACTGGTTCTCGGTCATTGACCAGCGCTTCCGCACTCTCGGCGCGTTTAACAGGGCAGACCTGAGGAAACAACAGAGTGTTAATTTATAGGGCTAACAATCTCCCAAGATGCGCCTTTCAGCCATTCAGAGAGGGGAAAAGTCCACACACCCACTCTCCCACCTCTCCGTGTCACTGCCATGACTCACAGGCGGTTGTTGGATGACTGCCGCCCTCTTCCTGCAGCCCTGTGGAAGAGCCAGCAGAGTCAGCATAGATCTCTCCCTGTTACACAAGGATACTGCTGAGATACCTCTGTCTAACAGATTAGAAGATCAGATGATAGAAGATCAAGAAATATATTTTAGGAGGTGACTCCATTCTATGTGATGTAAACAGTGATTTTTCCTGTATAGACTCTAAACAGGACTGTTACTTGTCTCCCTGGTGCGAGAGTCAAAGACAATAAGTCAAGAATGGACAGCCTTGTAGGACCTATAATAAAAAGCCTGAGATTGTCGTGCATGTTGGAATCAATGATGTTAAGGATAGAAGATCAGAGGTTCTAAAGAAGAAATTCAAATCTCTTACCAAGAAATTAAAAGCGTTAGAGAACAGCTTTACTACCTGTTTATGGCCAAGGGGATAATTTGTTAGCAGAATTAGAGTGTTAAACAAATAACTAAACAAGTATTAAACAACGGGTGGTGTATGCAAGAAGAAACTGGCTTTATAGATAATTGGGACAAATTTTGGTGAAGATCTGCATATTATATGAAAGATGGTCTGCACTTGAATGAACGGTGGACAAGCAGGCTTGCAGCAATTACTGAAAACCACTGAACCAGTACTTTAAACTAGAAATGGAGGAAGGGAGGATTTTAAAAGTAGGTTTACCAAATGTAATAGGTTATAGAATCAAATACCTCCCGTTGCTCTGTGGTTGTTAAGAAAACTCAAGGGGCTTGCTTAACACTAGAACCTCTGTGGTTATACTCATACCTAAAACCAGCAGTCATTATGACGGTTACATTTTAAACATCAATATTAAAATGAAAGAGAAACTATCGGATACAACTCAAAAGTTTTATTAGTACATCATATCAAATATATGCAGCTGAAATGCTGTATTTAAATGAACAATTAAACACAAAAGGGTTTATTTTCTAATAGATGAATTTTAAAGAAATCTCAAATCCATGTGCATGCATTTCCTTGAATCCCTACTGCTGCGTTCAGTTTGAGAATTAATATTTTATGTAGGATTTTGGAAATCTAAATAAACCATGTCATATGCTTTATAATTATCCATTGTCGATGTTGCATCCTCAATCAAATCAAGCAGGTTAGTTAGACGTTATATAACGTTATCTTAACGTTAGTTAAGATCTCCCTTTCCTAAAGCCATGCTGACCCATCTCCCAAGATGCTGTTACCATATTGGTAATTTTCCATTTTGGATCTTATCACAGTTTCCATAAGTTTACATACTCTGTCACAACATAGAGAAGCTTCAGTGTTTCATTCATTTATCTTGACCTAATTATTTTTCCCCAAGAGGCTATAATATGGGGTGGCAAAAGTTATGACTGACTTTTTTCATGAACTACCTAAAATAAGGAAAGACCAAAGGACTTCTAATATTTTAGCTGGAACTAGATGTAGTAAAGTGTACTTGGAGACAACAGTCTCCCTCACCCTTGCCTGCTTCCTCAACTCCCTCCTCTCAAATGAGAAGCAGAGGCCTCCTTTTATGTCAGGTGGCTGGGCATTGATTGATCATAAATTAAACTAATCATCTAATCAACCCCAGCCACCTGAACACAATGAACCCAGGCAGGTAGGGGAATATAACTCCATCCCTGCCAATTTCTAAAGGGCAGAGCTATGCTCTGCCACACAGCAGTTACCACTTTAATAACTGAGTAACTCCCAGTGGTTCATGCTCTTACATGGCAACTATGACTAGCCTGTACCATGGTGCTACTATGTGTCACCGGCTTCTCAGGTGTGAGCGTATGTCTTCACGAGAGAGCCAGATACTCCATCTACGACGTGTCCTGCTGAGTTTGGTTGTGGGGAAAAGCAGGTGGTGATTGGCCAGTTGCAGATCCCTAACCAGAAAGTGGGCGTGTCTGCGCAGAGCGTTTTGTTATAAAAGGAAGCCCCTGTTGAGCTCATCCATGCTATGGAAGCCAACCAGACCGTTTGTTTTACTGAGTAAACTTCAAAAGAAACCAAGCCTCTGATCAGGGTGTGTGAAACCGGGATCAGGACTTTTCACATCCTGCACAGAGGAATGATTAACTTTGGGATTTTAAATCCTGTATAGTGAGAAGCGTGTGTCCTCCTTGTCAGTAAGATCAGCATATCGCCATGAAACAGCAGCCTTTTATTTCGTAGTTTGTTTTCACAATGTTTTGTTTTACATTTTTGTTTCTTTTGCACAGTTGTTATATGGTTGCCCGTATTATACCATTGTTGGTATAAATACATGGGTATTATTACACTGTGTAACAATTTCTTTTTTCTTTTTTTTTTGGTTCCTGGGTAGTAAGTGTTATTTCTTAATTGCTTATGCCTCAAAAGTATAGAAAATGGCTATTATTCCCCACAAACTTTGCTTTTGTGACCAGGACAGTGATGTTTTGAAATGTACCTATTTCCAATATGAAAATGAGGGAATTTGTGTCTTTTCGTTCACATGAAGTCAGAAAAAAACAACATATGAATCCAAATTACAATGTATTTATACTAAAGTAATACAAAAATGACTACAAAAGATTTAGAAGTGAGTAGTTTTTCGAGATTTACGATTATACTGTAAACATGGTTATTCATACCTAATCACAAGTGTTAATCCAGCCTTTAATAAACCCTTATTTTTGAAAAAAGGAATGCATTTCACAGTAAGAAATATAATTAAAGAGCTCTTAAGTGATCATAATGTAATTTAACATTCAAAATATAGCCCTAATACATATTTTCTGACATCTGGTACATGCTGCACAAGCAAACAAATACCAAGTGATACAAATAAAGGGAAAATATTGTATAGCAGAGGATTGTCAAAATGAACCTGCAAGCTTAATCTTCTGGCAGTAGATAGAAAAAATTACATAAAGAATTTGTGATTCACCCAACCTCAAGGAATGCCTCGGTGTACGGTAAATGTTATAACTGTCCTGGTATAAGCAGTAACATCTCAAGGCTTTTCAAAGATTGATGTGGGTCAGAAAATAACCATTCATCATCTTTTAACTGCTGTTAAGAAGGTAACTGTTGTGTCTCTCCAAAAATCAGTCTCTCCCATCATCCGTTACCTAATGATGCACATACACTTGCCTAAACCAGACAATTAGTGGGGGAATGTGTTTGCTAAAAACAATTATTATGAAGTGTGATTCTGTGATGAGTCAAAGGGATTTCGGTCTGTGATTCAGCCTCCCGACAGTAGATGGCATCAAACCAACTCGGGACTTCCCTTACCAAGATCTCGTGACCATGGCAAAAGTCATCTTTGAGGGGCGGCACCTTGGTGAAGGGCGGAAGTACGAGTATGTAAATTCCAGCCACTGGAGTCAAGTGAAGGATAAGGACACGTGTCGGTTGGGGATTGGTGTTCCACTGACTACAGAGGCGGGACATTACATACTAAAGGGAACATACTACTGTGTTCGGGGTTGGTCTGAAAGTAAAATAGGAGGAGTAACGGGTGGAGGGAGAGACTGGTTTGGTGCAGCGAGATTTTTAAAACAAAAAAAACACAACATTTCTTTTGTCTTTTTTGTTTATGTATGGTTCGCCACGAAGACAATTAAAGACGAGTCATCACGGTTTGTTTTGGATTTCACCCCTGCACTCCTTCCCTCACACCATTTTGTTTTCTTTTGTTATTTAATTATTTTGTTGTGTATAGATAATAAAAATAAATTATTTTATTTCTGTACACATAAATTACTGTCTGGACATTCCATTTAATACACTCTCGCCTCACAGATTCTTTCACAAGTAGTATATTAAATAGCACTCTTTTCAAAAACCTTTCAGTTTTTGCATCTGTTTTGTCTTGGGTGACAGGTGGCTGAAAACACTTTACTGCTGTGCCTTGTGAAACATTCCTTTTGCTCCACTGGATTGACCTTAAAAAGCTGTGATCTCTTGCTCTGCCTGTACATCCTGCTGAGGGCAGGGGTGCTTAAATGTCCCACTGTGAATTTGAATAAATCCAGCACATTAAAAAGAGAACACTGTGATGCATACAGATCTTCAGGATGTCAATCTGGGATGGGGGGCAGCTTGTCTGGAGAGTACAACACTCTCAACACTCAATTTGATAAGACTGATACCTGAGACTAAGAGCACAACTGGGGGACAAGAGCACCAATTTCACAGAGTCATCAATGCTATTATAATGAACAAACCTGGATGGCCATTACAAGTGGAGGAAATTAAAGTTGGATAGTTGATCACGTGGATTATAAGCACAATAAAATGGGATACCTATATGTGGCAGAATAGAAGCCCTACTGCTGTAAATAGTGTGTGGGGGGGAATGTAAGGTTGTATGGGATGGGATTAATCTGTCCCTGCCAGCAATCACAGGTGTGGCTATTCCCCAGTGAGGTAATTTATGGTATTTGGGAGTGACCACATGTATTAAAAAGGAAGAACATCCTTTGTTTGTTGGAGGAGTATGGGGGTGAGGGGTGAGGGGTGAGTGTTTGTGATGTGATGTGATTTTTGTACTGTTTTGTAACAGTATAGTGCAGACTAATGCCCAGCCTACAAGTGGTTTGTTCTTTTGTTTGAACGTACTGTTTTGGCCCTCATGCCACGTTTATTTTGTTCCTGTTTTTGTGTTTGTGTTACAAATGTGTGCTTTAGTGCATGAACTGCAGCTTCTGTTTCTTGGTCTCTTTCCTGATGGTAACCAGCCTGGGTTGTTACACTATCCTGTCACACTATAAAAGACAGTGGGGCTGAACCTGTTGACAGGTTTTCTGTTTGAACTGAATGTTGCTGGCTCCAGTGTGGGATACTGATGGGCGAATCCATTTGATTGCTATGTTGAGTATGGAGGTGGTTCCTGCAACTGGAATCAAGTACCTGTGATCTGAACCTCCAAAAGAGACCGGGACAGTCTCTGTCAAATTCTGACTAGTCAGGCTTCAGATGTAGCCAACTGGTACAACCCCAGATTTTAGTTTGTCCACTGACATATACAGGAACCCATGACAATCTCATTATTGATAAATTCATTCTTTAGCATTTTACTCTTCTCTACAGCCATTTGATTATTATTTTAAACACAATCACTCCATTAAATCCTTGAAGTTAATACGGATCTGTGACAGAAAGACAATGATTCTTGATGGTAAATCTCCCTCTCGACCTGTGAGGAAGCTAAGTAACGGGAACATAGTACCCTGGACTGTTTGGTTTGACAATTTGTTCCCAGGTTTAAAAGGGAGTCAGTCATTTGGAAAGGGGGCGGAGCTTTGGTGCACTAATGCATCGACCCGAAAGAGAAATGACGTGGCAGCCGCGGATTGGAGGAGCAGCTACAATCATGTACCAAGGGATCATGTATGATGGTACAAAAAGAGGTCAAAGCTACATACAAAAAGAGGTCAAAGCTACATAGTCAGTTCCTTCATTTATTTAAAGAAACAACCCGGAAGGACCTGTATTGACCATTGTGAAATATATCGTGAGTGTTTTGTTTGTTTTGTTTTGTCTAAAAATACTGTCTGTTTATTGTTTAAACGACTAGCAAGATCCGGAGCCGTCGAGAAAGGACAGCACTAAACCCGGACACCATAACTGCATTTTGTTTCATTAAGGACTGTATATTCACTAGGAGCACTCGAGCACACAATGTGCTTGTGTCTGTGTTGCGTGTGGGTGAATAAGAACGCGACTGTGTATTATTTGGGAACCAACCATGGATTTAAATACCACTGTATTGCCTGTTAACGTTGAATTACTGCAAGCAACTATACAACTGAGCACATGCTGTTACCTTAATTTACACAAAAGCTTGTCATAATTAAAGGAGTTTGTTAGGTTGCAAAACATTTGAAATGACCTGGATGATTGCAAAGACAATATGTACCAACATGATTAAAGGAAAACAAGAAAGACCCAAGGGTTTCAGTTTTCATGATGTAATGCAGACAGACATGTTGTAATGCAGACAGATTTTCAGTGCAGTCAACTTATGTCATCCACTGCAAATCTGTATCATGCTGTGACAGAGACAATCATCGAGAAATGGCCTCAAGTTATATGATGCCTAAAAATAGATCAGGATGGATTCATTAAACCACAGAGATGTACTGAATTAGGTTTACAAAATGACTACTTCAGGTAAATGTCTACAGATAAAATAACATATATGAAAAAGTTTATAAAATATGTTTAACTGACAGCATATCAATATGCCAAAACAAAATATAAAGACAATGTCTAGTCTGCACAAACGCTAGTCAAAGTGACATTATTATAATGTTGTAGCCTTAATAACAATAACAACAACATTTTAACAATTCAAAGTTGTGCTTGTAAGGCTTTTATTTATTACAGGAACATTACTATAACATAAAAAAGAATAAATGAATACATTGCCTATGCAAAATGCTGGAATGACAGTTTGCATATGCAATCAAGCAATCGAGCTGAAGCGCGGATGTATGAAAAAATCCTCCTCCATGCTGGCTAGCCAATTTGTAAGAAAACACACATCACTACCATATAATGATAGTAAAATAAAGGTCTAGTTTATTGTAGTAATACAATACTAACAGATCATCTAGCTCTGGTCTCAGTAGGATGGTGCTGAGACCCGGGCGCTGGGTTGTGTCATCATTTATACAGGAGAGTTTCATTTGCTCAAATCACAAGACATTTCAGATTTGGTCAGCACAGTTAGAAAATTCAGAACTGGTACCAACCATGAAAAAATACCTGGATACCTGTGTCTTTTTCATGTAAAACAAAATCCAACATGTCTGTGGCTCCTCTGTTTGTCACTTTTTAGTTTTTGTTTTTTTGCCACAGATCCATCAGAATAAGACTAAACTTAACACTGTAAATTACAGTTTACCGATTGTGCACATCACGTACTAAGCTGTTAAACATACATTACAAGATGGCAGAGGACTTCATCCAAAAAGTATGCAAGCTTAGGGGGTCCCGAGTGGTGCATCCAGTAAAGACACCCTCTGTGTAGTGCAGGATGTGGACGGGAGCTCCCAGGTGGTGGGGCACAATTGGCAGTTTTTCATTTGTACTTTTAATTCCCAAAACATTCAAATAAATAAATGTTTACTTAATGAAATATGTCTGTGTAACATGGTGATGTGTTACGTGTGTGGGTAGTCACTGGAAAATACTGACAGACCCACAGTATTGGTGTTGATATGCCGTTCAGGTGTGCAAATTTAATTTTCAACACAAGACTGACACTAGAGTACCAGCAATGGTAAACCTAGTGTCACATTTAATAAAGAAATTAGAAACAAAAACAAAAATAAAAATAAGAGTTTACCACACAAAATGAAGAGTGCTGGTCCCACTAAAAGGAACGTCCAGCTCCAGGAACCAACTACTCTACAGTAACCCTCTGTATACTGTTTTGGAGTCCATATCCCCTAAGTTGACCAACTTCTGTTCTGTTGCTTCTGAAGTCCCGGCCTCCCAGCGACTCCGGGACGTTCACAGGCCCCGTCTTGCAGTTACAGGGATCCATGGTAGTAGTTCCCGCAGAGTTGACGTTTCTCTCCTGGATGTAAACAAACACTCTCTCACTCAGCTTCCATCTGTACAGCATTGGCCTTGCAGCAGCCCTGAGCTGTAGCGCAGCCACTTTCTGAGCTCTGCGCAGCATCCCCAGGCATGCCCTTCAGCCAATCAGAACACAATCAGCTTAGCTCAGGCGAGCCTCCCACTCAGCTGGTTGCTAAGCAATGCGCCTTTGGCTGCTCAGCTGATTTCTCTCAGGCACACACACTTGTACAGGAACCAGTGTCCCGGCTCCCTGTCACAGTATCTTATTTACAGTAACTTGTTGCAAGTTGGAGAACAACAAAGAAGACCTTCTAATCAGTTACAGTATTTATCGTTCTTATGTCCTTAATTTGAACTTACCGGTAAACTTTTACGATAAGCACTTGCTATTTCGTTTGGAAGGCTCACGGTTATTATTATTAATGGATCACAGAGTTACCACCGACATAACCCCAACAGGATATTGTTATGTTATTTCCTTTCCAATTTAGTTCCTGGGAAGTATAGTCACCACAGTTATTATTATTGAGGTGTACTTGCTGCTGTGTTTTACTGTTTTCTGTAAAACCTTCCTATCCTGTCAGTTAAGAAAAGGCTCAATGCAAAGCTTGTTTTAACATTGTATTTATTACGCCAACCAGAGACCCGCGTTTACAACTGTATTGCCATATTTTCTACATTTTCTTTAAACTCTCAAATTTAATAGTCAATACCCGGGTAGGGTCGGGTAATTTAAAACGTGACAGGTACCTGGTTTTCAGGTACCCGTGTCGACCTCTATTTCAAATATTTCAAATACAAACAATTTCAACATATGGTTAAGTTGTTTAATTAATTTCTAAATGCGTGGCTCTCAGAAATATGTTATTATTAAGCAGATGATACTATACCGTAAGAATGGAAGACAGGATGTGACATGGCTCCTGTTGTTTTTGTCCTCGCACGGTAAGCTTTTGCTGATGTTTTGTCAGATTCTGTGGGATTTGGTCTCCGTTTACCTTATGCCCTTGACGGTAAGCCCAGAACAGACATTGTTAAAACTGTACTCACTTTCTCGACGCTGAAGAATAAGAAAATCCGATGTAACCCTGGTTATATCCCGGATATGCCTTCCCTGGGTCAGGTATTCACTGAGAATGTTATATCAAGGCTGCCAATAGACTCCTCCGTGGAGTGACTCTCTTTCTCTGTATTTTATTTTTTCTTTAGCTGCAAGAGCGGAGGAAAAACACAAACAGCAGATGCTGCAGGTTAGAAAGCGGCCTACAATCGGCTTGCAATGTAGGCTGTTGAAATAAAGAAACTTTACAGGCAGCCAGTGCTGCTGGACAAGACGGGGGTTGTGATGTGATCATGTTTTTTACATCTGGTAAGGATCCTGGCGGTGACATTCTGGACTAGCTGCAGTCGTTTTATGGTGCGTGCTGGGAGACCACCATATAGAGAATTGCAGTAGTCGAGTCAAGAGGAGACAAATGCATGACAAAGTATCTCTGCATCCGGGAGGGAAAGGTAGGCATAAGACCTTGACTAAGACAACAGTTACAGAGACTAATAAGACATGGCTTACAATGTGTTTCAGACTGAAGTTTCACAAAAGGTGATCTCCTAATGATTTCTGCATCTTTCAGTCAAGCCTGTGTAGAATGAACAAGATGAAAGCATGCCATCCCTGTATACTGCAGGCCAGAAGACATATTCAGGACATATCTGTTAAAAGCAGAAACTTAAACACAACGTTTAGTCAAAATAAACCTTCACAAGCCAGCTTGTGATAAAAAATCTATCAAAGGGTTTCTTTGAAGCCCCTGCTTCCTGAAGTATATCCCCCCTTTTTTACATAAAGCAGAGTAATCCTGCTAATGAGGAAAACATGACTGCAGTCATGGGGTAGCCCTTCCTCCTACCTCCAGGGAATCATCAGGATTATTATACCAGTTTATTCTGCAACTGAGTTAAAGCAGAAAACATGCTCAATTCAACAGTAAATATAATTCATATTTTTCAAAAAGTGAACATTAAATAATGAAGTTAATTAAGTGTTTTTCAAAACAGTCTGTAACTATATAATGGCTTTATTGTAAGTCACCTCAGTTTTGTCACGAATCCATTGTCAAAAAAGTAGAAAACGTGAAGTTAAGCACATATGTGAGCTCATACCATAGTCTCAAAGCATTATGGTATCCTAAAATATCAATATTGTCTTATACGCTGTATAATTGGAATGATATAAATAGGATTCTAGGGAAAAGTAATAGAAGACAATAATATACCACAAATAATAATGAATGTACATACAATCTATAACAGAAAGTGTTCGAATGTAATGCTTATTTTGTAATGTCTTTCTAAAAGTAATGTCAGAATATTTTCCAGTATTAGTATTGCAAGGGTAATGTAGCAGCCTTTACTGTCACTTTATGAATTGTTTTCATTGTAGAATTATCCTGTTTTCTTTGCAATCCTGACACTTCACTGTACTGTATACATTATGAATGGCTTGTGAAGAGAGGCCTGCCTTTGAATATTTAATAACATTGTGTAATCACTTAAGTACTTATCTTATTCAGCGTGACACCCTTAACAATGTACCACTGTTTTCCTTAAGATCTGCCTGGCTTTTAAAGTTTATACAGTAGAAAACTGTAATTCAAATTAGATACATTTTGTTTCTGTCAAAAGTCATTTTACAGTGTAAGCTGGCTTAGGCACTTTGCATGATAGTTCAATAAAGATCTTTAATTATGTGTCAAAAGCTCTTCTCTAGCAGTCACCAATGACAATGTGAAGAAATGTGAAATAAGCCAATAAACCTCTCTCTCTCTCTCTCTCTCTCTCTCTCTCTCTCTCTCTCTCTCTCTCTCTCTATATATATATATATATATATATATATATATATATATATATATATATATATATATATATATATATATATAGTGAAGGGATGCTTTTTCTTACAATGCTGGAGACTAGCAGGCAGGCATGCAGAGAACCGAAGAAGGGCACTGTGACAAGTGCGAGTGGTGTAGTGAATAAAGCAATGTCCAAACAGTTATGTTTCCCCAAAATATCTGTGTTTTTAATAAATAAACAAAAAGAACCACCCCTCTACCAGCAGTGGTATCGGAGGAAACAAGGCTGGTTTGCAGACCAAAAGAAAAACAACACTCCACAATAATCCTCACTCCAACAGTTCCATGCACGAAGTGTGCTTTTAATCCGCAGGGTGGTGCTGATGTTGTTTGGTGAGGGTAGTGCTCTGGTGATGCGGGCTGGCTCCGTGTCTGCAGCCGCTGGCTCCGTACTCCTCCTCTGCAACACAAAACAAACAGCACGTAACAAAAGAAAACACAATATTACGGCAGGTGGTTACGTTCTCAGCGCAAGGCAGAGTACCGACATAGCTGCTTCCTCTTTGTACCCATACACTCCTCCCTGCAAACAACTCATTGCCATGGTTTCTCCAATAGAGGGCCATCCTGCAGCTGCTTGCAATGGAGTCATTTTGGGTACTTGCAACTATGTGCCCCTTCCTAGTATGATCACCTTCCAGTTTTCACCTACCATCAAGGCGGTCCATCTAGGAGGCAGCATACCACTGTCCTTACACATCGTCCTTTCTCGTTGGGAGGGAGATTTACAACATCGATTCTTTCGCTCTCTATCACATATCTCACCCCTCAGAGTGATGCCAAAGGAACACTCTGCTAATTCTACATTCCCCAATGGTCCCCCCTCCCTTGAAAAAAATCTGTATTTTGATGCTCCTTACCCGCACGATGTTTCATAGTATAGTGGAAGGGTTGCAGCGCCAGATACCACCGAGTTATCCTGGCGTTATAGTCCTTCATCGTGTGTAACCACCTTAAAGGAGCATGTTCAGTGATAAGAGAGAAAGAGCGCCCCAACAAGTAATATGGAAGAGCGTGAGTAGCCCATTTGATGGCTAAACACTCCTGCTCAATGACGGAGTAGTTAATATCCCTATGAGCCATTTTCTTGCTCAAATGAATAATAGGGTGTTCTACCCCGTCAACTTGCTGGGACAGGACCGCCCCCAGACCAATGTGGGAGCCATCGGCCTGAAGGATGAACTCTTTGCTGAAATCTGGTGAAATCAGAGCGGGGGCTTCACAGAGTCGCTTCTTCTTCTTCTTCTTCTTCTTCTTCTTCTTCTTCTTCTTCTTCTTCTTCTTCTTCTTCTTCTTCTTCACAGCCTTAGTCCCAGACTGTCTTGGGGTCAGCTGCTTTGGTTGCTCTTCTCCATTTGTCTCTGTCGAGCACATCTTCTTCACTCACTTCACATACCTCCATATCTTTTCTCACACAATCTATCCATCTCTTTCTAGGCCTGCCTCTTCCCCTGTTACCTTCCACCTCAAATTCCATTACACACTTTGTTACTTCCTCAACGTCCCTCCTCATGATATGTCCATACCACCGTCACCTCGCCTCTCGCATCTTCTCAACCACATCCACCACCCTACATCGTTTACGGATTTCTTCATTTCTGATCTTATCCTTCATTGAAATCTGCAGAATCCATCTCAACATCCTCATTTCAGTTCTTCTCATCAGGTTCTCTTCCCTCTTTCCAACTGCCCAGCATTCAGCTCCATATAGTAGTACAGGTCTAATCACAGTCTTGTACATTTTGCACTTTAACTTTCTAGGAATTTTCCTGTCACAGATTATTCCAACTATTTCTCTCCACTTGTTCCATCCAGCTTTCACTCTTTGTTTTACTGCCTCCAGTGTTTCTCCTCCCTTTACCAGTTTTGATCCAAGGTATTTAAAGCCATCAACATGTTTCAGTTTTCCTCCATTTGTCTCCTCAACTTTGGTCATAGTATCTCCTCTTCTCACCATTACCATTATTTCAGATTTTTCTGCATTCATTTTCAGTCCACCCTTTTCCAGACTCCTCTGCCATTTGAATACTTCCTCCTGTAGTTCTACTTCTGAATCTGCCATCAGTGCCACATCATCAGAGTCACTTCTTAATCATATCAAATGCCTCCTGACACTGCCCAGTCCATTTAACTAATTTTGGAGCAGCCTTTCGGGTAAGATCTACCAGGGCGTTGACTATGGTGGCATACGCGGGGATAAAACGGCGATAATAGCCAGCTAACCCCAATAATGATCTCACCTGTGACTTGGTTCTCGGGATTGTCGTCTCCACCAGTGCCTGGACTTTGGAGGCGATCGGCTTTACCCGGCCATTACCCATAATGTAGCCAAGATATTGGGTCTCTTGTTTGCCAAATGCAGACTTGCACAGCATTGCTGTAAGCCGTGCATCCCTTAGGGACTGTAGGACGGTTGAAAGTCTAATAATATGCTTCTCCCAGGTGGAGCTAAAAATCACCACGTCATCAATGTACGTGGCTACGTACTGATGGTGGGGAGCCAAGACCTGATCCATCAGTTTCTGAAAGGTGGCGGGGACCATGCAACCCGAAGGGCATGGTCCGGAAATGGAACAAGCCATCTGGGGTAGAAAAAGCAGTTTTCTCTCTTGAGCTCTGAGTGAGTGGAATCTGCCAGTATCCCTTCTTCAGATCCAGGGTCAAGATTAACCGTGCCTTACCCAGACAGTCGAGGAGTTCATCCACTCGGGGCATTAGATATGCATCGAACTTGAAGATGGCATTAACCTTTCGAAAGTCCACACAGAACCGAGTGGAGCCGTCCTTCTTGCCCACCATCACAATCGGGCTGCACCACTTGCTCTGGGAAGGTTAAATGACTCCAAGCTTGAGCATATCCTCCAACTCCTGTGAACGGGCCCCCTGCGACTCTCTGGGATCTGATACGGTCTCTCCCGAATCCTGACACCTGGTGGAGTAATACTAGCATGTGAAATAACATTGGTTCTGCTGGGCAAGTCAGAAAAAACATCATTAAACCTTTCCACTAACTGGTAGAGCTCGTGTTTCTGATTAGTTGTAGTCGGTGGATTGACAATGGGACCAAAACCATCTTCGTAACTGTCACCAGCTATAAATAGGGCCTCCCTTTCATTTTAGCAAATTAATATGATAAATTTGGGTTTTATTTCGGCAATCAGGTTGTCTAATTTCATAATTTACATTACCAATTCCCCATATCAACTCATATGGCCCCTGCCACTTAGCATACAACTTAGATTCCAATGTTGTAAGTAGCAACAGTACTTTATCACCTCACTGAAAAGTTTGAATTTGTGCTTGTTTGTTGTACTGTTGCTCCTGGCAATGCTAAGCTAGTTTTAGATTTTCTTGTGCCAAACAACCAACCAATTCCAGGCAGTCTCGCAACATAATTTAATACTTGACTATTTTTTTGGAAGTTTTTGTTTGCTCCTCCCACCTTTCTTTCACAAGATCAAGGATACCTCAGGGTTGCCTCCCATACAGCAGCTCAAAGGGAGAGAACCCTGAGGCATCTCTCTCACTGCAAACATCAGGTAGGGGAGGAGTTTAGCCCAATGTTTCTGCTCTTGGTTGACAATTCACTTCAGCATCTGATTAAAATGTTCCACCAAACCGTCCTTCTGCGGGTGATAAGTGGAGGTTTGAATGGATTTAATTTGCAACAATTTGTATAATTTTTTTAAACACTGTGACATAAAGTTTGTTCCATGATCAGTGAGGATTTCTTTTGAAATCCAAACTCACGCTATAATATGTACTAGCTCTCGGGCAATTGCTTCAGCACTAGTGGATCTCAATGGTACTGCCTCTGGATATCTGGTCGAGTAGTCCACCACTACTAAAATATTCTGTGGCACAGCAAAGCTCTGCCCTTTTTAAATTGGCAGGGATGGGGTTAATTTCCCCTACCTGCCTGGGTTTATTATGTTCAGGTGGCTGGGGTTGATTAGTTGATTAGGTTAATTAACGATCAATCAGCGCCCAGCCACCTGACATAAAAGGAGGCCTCTGCTTCTCATTTGGGAGGAGGGAGTTGAGGAAGCAGGTTGGTAGTTTTTTGGTTTGTGTGTATTTTTGAGATTTGTGAATCCAATGAAGGCATTGCCCAGCCTGTAAACCTGTTTTTTTTGTGTTAAAATCCCTTTATTTTGCCCTTGTGCACTTTTATTTTGTGTTATTTATAATAAAATTAGTATTTTTTTGAACTGCAGACTGTCTCTGGGCCTCTATCCACTCACCAGCCTGCCACATATGCGTAGATCCAGTCAGACTGGCTCAATGGACCCACTATACCCATAGCAATGCATTCAAAGGGAACTGAGATCAGGGGCAGTGGAACCAGAGGGGCCAGGCGAACCCGCCTTGGTGCTACTTGCTGGCATTCCGGAGACTCTGCTACATATCACGTCACCTCACTAAAAACTCCCATCCAATAAAACCAAGCCAATATTTATTCCCGAGTCTTATCGCTACCTAAATGGCCCGAACATGGGACATCGTGAGCCAACCACATGATCTCACATCGAAAAGACTGGGGAACAAGTAATTGTGTTACAATCTGACTTGTGCTCGTGGCTTGGGATACTCTATACAGTAAGTGCCTGACAATAATGTGGTGAGGATATGTCAGCGGCCGGTCATCCTCTACATCCTTCCCCTCGATAGACCGAACCTGCCCCCAGATGTGTGCCAACGAAGGGTCGTTCTTTTGCTCCAACGTTAGGTCCACATCTCCAGAATTTTGGGATATCAAGCAGAGTTAAAGTAGCTTCAGCACTGGGGGCCTCAGTAACCTGTCCCTGCAGGTCACACTGAGTTCTGATTCCCTTTCCCTTACATTTGACCGATTCTGAAGTTTCCCCCAGCAAACCCCAGCCTTGTTTTATTAACATTCCTTCTCATTTTTCAACCCTTCACTCTCTTTTTGGTTTTCTTGGGCAAAATCCCAAGGTCTTATCGGAGACTGGCTTTACCGTTTTATTAATCATAGTATCTAAATTTGGCCAGTCTTGTCCCAAAATAACTGGATATGACAACTTTTCAGCCACAGCTACGATTACGCGGTGGGTATGACATCCAATCGTCAAATCTAATTTAGTGAGAGGGTAGTCCTTGTTATCTCCATGGATACAGGAAATGACCACAACCCCACGTGACCACCAAGGTACCCCCACCAATAGAGCTTTTCTAATTAAAGTCTGCCTACATCCTGAGTCTGATAATGCGTGGGTACTTACATCACCAACCCATACTTTAACAATGCAAGGCCCCTCCCAATCATTACCCCTGGACTTACCTGGTACTGTCAGGACATAATGGGAGGTCACATCAAATTCTATTGCCACCAGGCAATTCCTGGCGAGGTGGCTGACCTCCTGACACTGGTAACAAGTGGGGCGAAAGGGCGCCCATGGAGCTTGTGTGTCCCACTGCCGGTTCGACAGAGGGAGGGGTGCCTTTGGTTCAGTCGTCGGTTCCCTCCCCTGATTGACTTCCAGGAACATGGCGTGCATCGCTCCATCATGGTCGCCATTCCCTTCTGGTGTCTTCGCTCCTGTGCTTCCAACACCGCCCCCATGTGGCCGCCGTCCATCCTGGATCCCACTTCTGGGATAAGTGTGACTGGTGTAGTGAATAAAGCAATATCCAAAACAGTTATGTTTCCCAAAAATATTGGTGTTTTTAATAAATAAACAAAAAAAAAACACCCCTCTACCAGCAACGGTATCGGGGGGAACACGGCTAGTTTGCAGACCAAAACAAAAACAACACTCCACAATAATCCCCACTCCAAAAGTCTTGTGCACGAAAGTGTGCTTTTAACCTGCAGGGTGGCACTGGTGTCGTTTGGTGAGGGTAGTGCTCTGGTGATGCGGGCTGGCTCCGTGTCTGCAGCCATTGGCTCCGTACTCCTCCTCTGCAACAAAAAGCAAACAACACATAACAAAAGAAAACGCAATACTCCGGCTGGTGGTTACGTACTCAGCGCAAGGCAGCGTACTGACGTAGCCGTTTCCCCTTTGTACCCATACACTCCTCCTGTAAACAACCCGTCGCCATGGTTTCTCAAATAGACGGCCGTCCCACAGAGTCGTTCTGGGTACTTGCAACTATGCATCCCCCCTAATATGGTTACCTTCTGGTTTCCACCTACGATCAAGGCGGTCCATCTAAGAGGCAGCGTACCACTATCCTTAAATAGAAGTGCCCTTTCTCGTTGGGAGCAAGATTTACAACATCGATCCTTTCGCTCTCTATCACAGGGATGCAGAGACACAGAGTTAAAAACGCTCACAGCAAGGCACAGTATTTAGAAAAATAAACAAACATAAACAAAACAGATACCGGTAACCTGCATGGCTCGTCGCAGACGCCGTGCATTGCTCATTTTTCCCCTCAGCTGCTCGCTGTTCCTTCTAATACGTGCGCTCCACCGAGACACGCCCACCAGCCAACTCAAAAGAGATGGAGGGAGGGAGAGGGCTTGGGGGTTCCGTTAAGCTGCCAGGGGTATTATTGTATTCGGACTGACAACACTTTTTATATTATTATTATTATTATTATTATTATTATTATTATTATTACTATTATTAAAGGTGACTTACAGGTGAACCGTTCGTCTAACTTTCTCACTGTGGCATAGAGTTCTCGGAGGAGTCCGCTGAGTTTGTGAACGTCGTATTTATTTACGTTGTCAAGTTGGATTTGTTTGAATTTTAGGAAGTCAGAATTAGTTTTATGATGATTTTATTATTTGTAGTATATTTTGTAATTCATTTTCTATTGTCTGCCACTGTGAAGAGAGGAAGGACGTTCGGAGTGATGATGTAATTTGAAGAAGCAGCGTCACAGGAGTAATAGTTGGATCTATTTTTGGTCATGTGATGAGGTTTTAACCAATCGTATGCCAGAATTTCTAAGGACTGATACAAATTTAAAATACTTTTGAATTAGCATTTTTAGAGTTTTGCAAAAAAATTGCTGAAATAAATAATTGTAAACATCTATTTCTTGTAACATTTTCCTCATCCACAAAAGCAAAACTTTTGCTACAAAAGATTTTACCTAAAATTTTTTGTTTTCTAGAAATTTCTAGAAATTATAAATTTCCATTGGAGTATGTCAACTTTTTATTATAAGTATATATGCTGTATATATTTTTTTTTGTCATTTTATTTTTGGAATTCTTGAGAAATGCAAAAGTAATTCTAAAAGTGTATTTAAAATTACAAAGGCAATTTAAGACTGACAATAAAGACACTATGGTAAATACTGTACACTAAGTATCACATATCATACACTTCTACTTTAAAAAACTTGAAACATCTCGGCAAGTCATAATCCATTAAAGTGCCAACCCCCTACAGAATTAAAACATTTACGAACGAGAGGAAACAATTTGTACTATCCATGCTTGTCTGGTTCCTAGCAGCTGATTGATCTCAAAACTTTATCAAGTTGGGTCTTAAAGGATCCAAGCAATTCAGTGTCAACAACATTATAATATTTCCCTCTGTCCTACGTTTATATATGCTTCATTTTCAACTGTGTGCCTTGGTCCTGGTTCATGCAGTATCATCCTTTTAACATGTTAGACTTAATTAAAGATTCCTAGCAGTTCAACAGGTATCCGTTTGACTGCCGTGCAGATAGAATGTTATGGAATGGAAATATCACAATTTGAAAGCCTGTTTATGTTTTGAAACAATATGTCAGAGGAAAACAAATATCTACCGTATTTCCCTAACGTAGACAATCTTATAATTTACTATTTTGAAGCCCCTGTATTTTCTCTGTTTCTGTCATTTCTAGGTTTTAATTCAATCGTGTTGATGATGCCCGCTCTTTTATCTAAAGGATAATATAAAGATGGGACACTTAGTGCTCCAGTGCTCATCTCACATGTGTACAGGCAGTTTGTGCATTGATGTGAAGGGTTCCTGGTATTGCTGTGTTGTTGGAATTTAAATTCTTCAAATTAGTTTAAACCCAAAAGCATTTCAATAATGCTGCAAAATAACTAACTACATAAAAAGACTATAGTAACATACTTTTATACATCAAATCTTTTTGTACTTTCTTCATTTTACTGCTATTCTTATTTTGGCTTTTAAAAAGTGCCAAATAAAAAATTATTTAAAAATTTGTGATGAAGGTAACTGATGCCAGTTACATGAACACACTGCAGCAGTAACACGGACACAAGCTCTTTTAGTTTTAAGATGAGGTGATCCAATAATTATACATGTTTAGCAGAGCAACAATGAGCAGACTAATATGTCCACAATATCATAGAACAGTCTCGAAGTCCTCCCTATAAGGAATTGTTTTTTGCACAAAGCCCAGGGAAACAGTTCCTCACTCTCACATGAATACAGCAACCTTGAACACATTCCTTCCCTAATCTTTTGCAAGCGCAGCTGCATCAAAAGCTACAGTCACGCTGCACTAGAACATTTTGTGTGAAAAGCATAACAGTAGCAAAAGGAAAGCATAACAGTAGCAATAGCAAAGCAATCAAAACAGTAGCAAAAGCAAAACAGCATATGAAAAGCAAAACAGTCTATGAAAAGCAAAACAGTCACCTTGCACTAGAATGTTCTGCCTTGAGCATCATGCGAGTGCCGACCTGGGTGTTGGCTGCCTCTTCAATCTATTCCGGGCAACATCCCCTGTAGGATGCCCTGCTGTAAAGCAGTTATTCGATTCTGGGTACAGGCTTCCCATTCCAACTGATTGTCCAAAAGGCTGAGACTTCACTTTTTTGTAATTGAGCTGATACCTGTTCCACGGACAGAAGAACCAGGTGCAACGCGCCCATGAACGAATCGCAAATTCTGCTGCTGACTAGAATATTTAAGCATCTCTTGCACACCCTCTTCACCAAGGTTACAAACTTCTCTCAAAAGGGCTTCATATGGTTCTCTAAGCAACCACTGTCTAATCGTTGGCTTCACAAAGGGCTCATGACTCAAGGCATTAGCCACTACATTCTTTGCACCTGGAACATATTTCAGATCAAACTCATATCGCACCAACTTTGCCACCCACCGATACTCACATGCATCCTGCTTTGGCTTGGTGAGGATGTAAGTGAGGGGATTATTGATTATTGTGAAATTGATGTCCTCTTAGCCAGTGGCTAAACTTTTCACAGATTTCCCATTTGAGTGCTAGAAATTCCAAGGTATTGCAGGGTACTTTCTCTGTGCTACTTAAGGATATGCTTGCAAAAGCGATGGGCCTGGCCTCGTCCTCTCCCTTCGGGATCTGTGATAGGACAGCTCCAATGCCATCAAAAGACGCATCAACGGACAAAATGAAGGGGCTACCAAAATCGAGATGAGCCAGTATTACACACTCCAACAGGTTGGTCTTCAATTCACTGAATGCTCTGGTACACTCTGGTGTCCAATGTTCCGGTGTAAGCTCTTTCAGAGGCTTTTTGCTCTTCAATTTGCTTGGTCTTCCCCTTCCACCAGGTCCAGAAGTTAACTGGAAGAGGGGCTTGGCTAATGCTGAACATCCCTCTATAAAATGTTGGTAATATATGACCATTCCTAAAAATGAGCAAATCTTCTTCGGACTGGGAGTTTGTCCATCTTCAGCCATTAAATCTTCCTGACGGATGCTCATGATGGCCTTAACTTTCTCTGGCCTTAACTGGACACACTACTCTGACTGACAATATGGTCCGAGAATTTGACTGATTTAGGTAATATTTCTTGGGTATTAGCTTCAAACTATTCTGCTGCAATTGACTGAAAACCAACTCTAACCTCCTGAGGGCCTCTTCTTCCATGGGAGCAAAAACAAGGAGCTCATCAAGGTAGCATAGCAAACTGAGGAAATTCTGGTCACCAAAAATGCTAAGCATCACCCTCATAAAAGAGGTGAAAAGGTCAGTCGAATTCTGTGAATGAAGTCCTTTGCTTCTCCACAATTGAGCCTTTGGCGAGAGAAAACATCCTTGTACTTCTCAATCAGCTCAGCCAGCTTACTCTTCCAGTGCTGAGATACTTAAGCTGAAGCGATATCCACATCCTCCAGTCCCAGTCTACATAACTTTTCATTTGTCCTTATTCTGTTCAGCTGATGTTTATAGATCCTCTCTGTACTTCTGAAAGTATTGCTCAAAGTTGAAGACCCCTCATTGCTGCTTTTTACCCTACCCAGGTGTTGGGTATAGGCTTTACATCGCCTCTCGCTTCCTTCAATCGTAGTGAAAGATTCCCAGTCCTCAGAGCTAAACACGGGTGGACATCAACAACTTTTGCATTCCTTTTCAATGTAACTGGCCTTTCTGTTGGGTTGATTATTTTCACTGTGACCCACCTGTCTCCCCAAAGAGGTGTTATAATTCGACCCACGAGGATGTTTCTTGGCCTCACTCTAGCAGTTGTGGGTTCAACTACAACAGTACTGCCAATTGAACGGATATCATTGTCTTGTAATTTTCCCTGTAATGTTCCTTCTTGGGCATCAGAGTGACACCTTTCTTTAGTTTGACCATTCTGACTTTTTTTGGGATAGTCTCCCCACTCCACCTATCTAGACTTGTTAGCATTTGCAAGAATTCATTGCTATCCTCTGAATTGGCAGGGTCAGGCTTCAATATAAGTCTCCAATATCCATCTGCACTCCTAAACTGGTGGATGATATATTTAACTATGTTCATCCTTCTGCCCAGGCACAACAAAGCGTAGGCACTACAACCTGAAAGCCAAATAACTCAGGTCATATAGCTCTTTCGGTTAGGTTTGTTTGCCACCACACCCAACTAAAATCATGGCTGTTGTATTTGAAGTGATCTCACACAACGCTCCAGCTGCCATTAACTTGTTTTCTGCATCTTCACTTAACGTGCAAGCCACTGTCAAGCATAGCATGCAACTCAACCTGCAAATTTACTTTAACAGGGACATAATATAATCCATCACTCTCCGCCACCTTCTGGGTGTTTTGAAAAATAACTGTGGTGCCATTTTGAAAATTATTACAGTAATATGATTCCAGATCTTGATCAGTTTTTGAGGGTAGTTCTACACTGCCCGCACTACCCCTCTCCCGGTGGAGGCGTTCTAGTTTCCCTGAAAATTACCAGGGGTTACATTAGCTGGGTCAGCACTCCGAGTAGGGGGAACTCTCTGTGGTCAACTTCTCTTATGATGTACAGTCTTGTAACAGCTCAGACACAGGTTATCCCTAAAACAATGGGAATAAGTTGTGTGGGCCTGATCACCACGTACTTTACATGGAGGACTTTGTGTTGGTTGGGACCGATAACGTGGGACCTGCCTATTAAACCCATCGTACCCTTGTGCAGCCTGCTCCAGAAGACACTCTAACATACCAGTCACTTTTTCTAAGGTTGGCTGATCTGTAGAAATGGGAATGTGTGTAGTTGTCAGTGCAGGTGAGTGATAGGCAGCTTGAGCCTGTTGACTGTACTGCTGGGTATGGCAGTTCTCATTGGCTGCTATACACATATTGCTTTGTGTCTTTTTCTGCCCTATGGAAGCAGCAGATTTCCTCTTCCGTTCCCTCTGATATTTATCAAGCTTCTCCTGAATCTCAGATACTGTCAATTTTTCTATCGTTTTACTCTTAAATGGTTGAGCCAAATAAGAAACAGGACAGTTTCTAACAAACATTATAGCTACATCATGACTAGAATCTTCAACTTTCCTGCCTTGCCTCTTTAAGCATTCCTCAGTCACTTCCATAGCCTTGTTAAGCCTGATCCAATAATCGAAAACATGTTCCCCAGCTCTGGGTAGGGTTGAATAGAAGTCTGCTAACAGCATACAAAAATGTGCTGCTTCTCCAAAGTGCTGCTTAAGAATATTAATTATCTCTTCAGGATTTGCACTTAGGTTGGGGTTAGTGCGAATTCCTATTTTATTCCTATTTTCCCCTTTAACCTATTCAAAATCTCCTCCGCTTGCTTGGAAACTTGGTACCCCCTTTTTTTTTAGATAAGCCTAAGTGTATGCTATACTTTTCAGACCCATCACCACGAAAGCAGGGGGTTCGCAGGCATCTGATTTAACCACTACACTCAATTTAGACAGATCTAGATAATGAGTTTCCATGGGCTGGGTTTCCTCCAAACTGTGTCCATGATCATGCTGTGAAACACCTGCAGTGCTAGCTCTATTTAATGTTAATTGCAAGACAACAGAGTTACTTATCTGTTGACTAATCTGACTGAAAAGCTCAGTAAGCTGCTAAATGAGGCTGTTATTAGCCATGGGCTTGGAAGCCTAATAATAATCCTAAGAATTACAACAGAGTTCCAGCAACTTCATTGCTTGGACCCCTAATATTAATAACCCTATCTGTGATGTAAGTGATAGTCAACCCATCTGTATGGATTCAGGGATGTAGTGAATGTCCATGTAAATAAATCTCTTTTATAAAAAAAAAATCTGTTTCGAAAAAGATAATCTTATCAATCAAAATGTTAATATGATGCAGCAGCTGATGTACTGAGGGGCTCTAAAAAGCTGTCATTCATCATGACAGATGCTTAACACTGCCTTGCCTCTTGGGATCACAACTGGGGAATCTTTGACAGCTTTGCTAAATCCCCTGTACCTTGTATAAACAACCTGAAGCCTGTGGAGGTGGCCCAAACACTTCCTTTCATTAAAACTTAGTACAGCTCTCTCCCATGTACTGGAATTTTAAAATTTTAAACAGGTGGTGGAAACAGATACAGTAAGAAATCAGACAGGCATATTTTTAAAGGCACAGATGCTGTTAAATAATATATTGCCATTTCTAATCAAAATACACTATGAGTATAATTTGTATTGTATTTTAATGCATTTCATTGCTCTAAGCATATTTATTTACCAATTGAACAGCTATAAAATAGCAAGAGAACACCAAAACAAAATGTTTCAAGGTAAAATTTTTCATAACTTAAAAAGGATGCATTTACAATACTATGAATGTTGAACTGTGATAATGGTGCTTTAATATAGATGTCTGCCAGTTTTATGTTATCTACTTTTCTGTTTTTTATGTTTAATATTTCAGCCACTACTTTCTGCCATCTTGGAATCCACAGTAACAACTGATCTGCTCCCTTGCAATATTTATAGTTAAGAATAAACACGCTCATTAACATTTACATGTGAAATGCAGGTTTCCATGTGAAACTGGATGTGGATTTTCCTGTCTGTTTCATCATTGTGGCAGGCTGGTGAGTGGATAGAGGCCCAGAGACAGACTGCAGTTCAAAAAAAATAACAATTTTATTATAAATAAACACAAAAATAAAGTGCACAAGGGCAAAACAAAGATCTTTAAACACAAATAGAAAGACAACAAAACAAAAAAAAAAGGTTTCCAGGCTGGGCAATGCCTTCACTGGATTCAAACTTAACAAACAAACAAACAAACAAACAAACAAACAAACAAACAAACAAACAAACAAAACTCCCTCCACCTAATGGGACGCAGAGGCCTCCTTTTATGTCAGGTGGCTGGGCGCTGATTGATCATTAATTAAACTAATCATCTAATCAACTAATCAACCCCAGCCACCTGAACATAATAAACCCAGGCAGGTAGGGGAAATTAACCCCATCCCTGCCAATTTAAAAAGAGCAGAACTTTGCTCTGCCACAGTCATTTACAAGAGTAAATGAGATTTATCCTATCCCTCTCTTTGGCCATTTTTTTTGGCCACAAACCTGATTCACACAAGTAATTCTCCCAAACTTGCACACAGATCACCATTTCACGTGCAAATTGACCCGCATGGAGACCCCGCACTATTACTGTGACTATTTCAAGTATTGACCACCACTGATTCTATTTCATGTATTGTTACTATCATGTATTCTGCACTTTCCACTGTATTGTGTGTACTATTTCATGTATTATGCACTTTCCACTGTATTTAGTGTATTATTTTCATGTATTCTGCTACTATCATGTATTATGTACTTTCCACTCTATATCATATTTTATGCATTTCTCTAATTTATTATGGATTTTCTTCTATTTACTGTATCTTTTAAAGCGCTTTGTGATATTGTTCCACTTTGAAAGGCGCTATACAAAATAGAGATTGATTGATTGATTGATATCGCAGGTGTCGTGGTCCAATATAAATCCTCTACGCAACCTGCTTTTTCTCATTTTTCATATAAAAATTTAATTTCATGAGTCTTCCTCTCCTTTCTCAAATGAACAAACACGATTCATTGAAAGAATCTATTCCCAACATAGGAGGCTTGTTGCTAGGGAGCTGATGTCACTGACCTGTGACTTTTGCTAGTGCATTGCTGCCACAAGTGAACACCTTGTTGGCTAAAATAAAAACTGGTTCAGCAAGTAGATATTTAATTTGCTTTGTGTTATTGTGCAATGCGTGTGTGTGTGTGTGTGTGTGTGTGTATGATAACAGTACGATATTAATGCTTTGTTTTTAATTGTTTTGTACATTTTTGTTTGTGATGTGCAGTACAAAAAGGGAAACAAAACTGAACCAGGTAACTACAGACCAGTAAGCCTGATTTCTATTATATGCAAACTTATGGAAACTATAATAAGATCCAAAATGGAAAATTACCTATATGGTAACAGGGTCCTGGGAGACAGTCAACATGGTTTTAGGAAAGGGAGATCGTGTCTAACTAACTTGCTTGATTTTTTTGAGGATGCAACATCGATAATGGATAACCTTAAAGCATATGACATGGTTTATTTAGATTTCCAGAAAGCTTTTGACAAAGTCCCGCACAAAAGATTAATTCTCAAACTGAACGCAGTTGGGATTCAAGGAAACACATGTACATGGATTAGGGAGTGGTTAACATGTAGAAAACAGAAAGTACTGATTAGAGGGAAAACCTCAGAATGGAGTGTGGTAACCAGCAGTGTACCACAAGGATCAGTATTAGGTCCTCTGCTATTCCTAATCTACATTAATGATTTAGATTCTGGTATAGTAAGCAAACTTGTTAAATTTGCAGATGACACAAAAGTAGGAGGAGTGGCAAACACTGTTGCAGCAGCAAAGGTCATTCAAAATGATCTAGACAAGATTCAGAACTGGGCAGACACATGGCAAATGACATTTAATAGAGAAAAGTGTAAGGTACTACACGCAGGAAATAAAAATGTACATTATAAATATCATATGGGAGATACTGAAATTGGAGAAGGAATCTATGAAAAAGACCTAGGAGTTTTTGTTGACTCAGAAATGTCTTCATCTAGACAATGTGGGGAAGCTATAAAAAAGGCTAACAAGATGCTCGGATACATTGTGAAAAGTGTTGAATTTAAATCAAGGGAAGTAATGTTAAAACTGTACAATGCACTAGTAAGACCTCATCTTGAATATTGTGTGCAGTTCTGGTCACCTCGCTATAAAAAAGATATTGCTGCTCTAGAAAGAGTGCAAAGAAGAGCGACCAGAATTATTCCGGGCTTAAAAGGCATGTCATATGCAGACAGGCTAAAATAATTTAATCTGTTCAGTCTTGAACAAAGAAGACTACGTGGCGACCTAATTCAAGTATTCAAAATTCTAAAAGGTATTGACAGTGTCGACCCAAGGGACTTTTTCAGCCTGAAAAAAGAAACAAGGACCAGGGGTCACAAATGGAGTTTAGACAAAGGGGCATTCAGAACAGAAAATAGGAGACACTTTTTTACACAGAGAATTGTGACGGTCTGGAATCAACTCCCCAGTAATGTTGTTGAAGCTGACACCCTGGGATCCTTCAAGAAGCTGCTTGATGAGATTTTGGGATCAATAAGCTACTAACAACCAAACGAGCAAGATGGGCCGAATGGCCTCCTCTCGTTTGTAAACTTTCTTATGTTCTTATGTTCTTATGAAATAAAAATGAACAGTAATTCTAAGTGAAACTGTCTATGTATATTGCTAAGGCATTTAGCCTTGGAAATTTAGGGTTAAATGGATCATAATGCAAGGCAGCAGAAATGTGTTTGTCTCTGATCAATAATTATGTTCGCTGGATGATAGATTATTAAACTAATGGAAAATCCTATTTGAAGCATTCTAATCATGAACATCCCTAGGGAACGATAACACGTTGGTATTCAATTAGAATGCTTCAGCAATTTTCATTAAAATATGTATTCATATTACTTTGGATAGCGTATTAAGCAGTTGGTGCATGTAATGCAGGTTAGAATATATTTTTATAAACAAATAATTGAATTGCCTAAATAAATAGCTCTTTACATATCAGTAAATGTGACAGTAATATTTTTCAAGGTTAATCAATAACTAAAAAGTTGGGGATAACTTTTATGTTACACTAATATTCCATAGACACATTTTTTAATTATTTTTTTTATTTTAGTGATGGAATTGTTCCCAGTATATAATATTTCAAACTTAAAAAGAAAATAGACTCACAGAAACCTCACAATGTACAGATATTTATTCATCATTATACATCCCAGCAGCTGAACCATGTAGCATCCTTTGAATAATAATAACACATATGTTTTCTGATGTATGGCAAAAGACGAGAACAGAACAATACAACATATGGACAGCATGATGCAGAAATACAAAACCCTGTGAAAAGCTCCCAATGGAACAAAATCAGACACCATTTTCTAATTCGAATTCAGATAAAACAGAGCTTATGCTAGTGGGCTCACAGAACCAACTAAAAGGAAATGTGGGATTACATGAGCTCAACCCTTGCAGTCTCTCGTCAAAACTTAAACTAGAAATGAAGAGTTTGGGGTCGTCTTTGATACTGATCTATCATTTGAGACTCATATTAGAGAAGTTACTAAAGTATCTTTTTACCATGTGAGAAATACAGCCAAACTTAGACCAATTATTTCCGTATCTGATGCTGAGAGACTAATGCATGCCTTTGTTTCATGTAGAATTGATTATTGTAACGCACTTTCTTTCTGGTGTCCCAAAACATGAGGTATACTAAAAGATGTGTTAAGTGATGGTGGTAACAGTATTGTGACAGGGAGCGTGAGGATCTGAGCTGCAAATCTCCCCTCCGACCCAAGAGGGCACTAAGCAGAGGTACTTGCATGCCTGTTCAGAGATGGACCGGCTTGGAGAGAGGGGTGGAAAAGGAAGTCGGCCATCTTGGTGCAGGGCGGAATGACCATATTAGGGGACAAAATCACTGTGATCAGCTGTGTTGCATTAGACAACTGGCAGATGTGCTGAGTCGCGCTGATCATGGGGTGGAGTCCCCTGGTATATAAGGGCTGTCATTTTGTAAGTGCGAGGCTTGTTGAGGTAATACTGGAGCTAGGTTCCTGAGCTGTGTGTTTGTTTATTTGGTTATTTTTGTGCTACGTATTTGTGTTTATTGTCAGAGTGATCCCTGACGCCAAGGAGCTGCCGCACCACTGCCAGCACTTTTCACCTTGGACACCACACACCTCGGACAACAGAACTGGACACTTAAGCACCTGAGCACCTGCACTTTTCACCACCCCAGGAGTGCACCCAAGGAGCTGAGAGGGACTCTGTTGGGACTTACGATTTATATCTTTGTTGCTTTGAACTGTGTTTTTTTTTTGTTAATAAAGTTCACCCTACCATTGTGGTAGGGTATTTGCAAATTCAGAAGTGACTCTATGACGTCTGCTCCACACCCACTGCACCGTCACAAGTATATAACTAGAGAATCATTCATAGCGAAAATAATTTCTTTTCACTAATGGCCTTTTGGCCTGCTAGATTATGACTAAAAATTACTATCTTAGTGTTTAAAAAAAAAAAAAACTTTATTTATTGGTATATCAAAATCCAGTTCAGCACCTGACTATTTTGGCTTGTGTTGAAGGGTCATACACATTATAATGTAATATTTTACATGGTCAATAACTTATTCATTGGCAGATGCTTTTACTCTTGCTTCATATGCCTTTTCTTCTGCTTTTGGGTCCAGAGTTCCTGGGTTTTTTACCCAGCGGAGAAGCATGGTTACAACTAATTTATCACAATCAAGTAATGCAGTGCTGTATTCAAAAACAATGGACCGTTCTTGTCTAATGTTTTGCACACACGCACTGGCCATGAGACTCATGCATTTGAGCATATTCTCATGCTCACACGCATTGGTAAAAAAAGTCTCATGCAATTTTTGAGGTCAGTTTGTAACACTATTCTTGGAAGACAATGTAACTGAATGGTTGCACGTGTAATTTTTTTATTTATTACTGCTGAAAATTCAGTGTCGCAATTCATCTGCCGGAATGAACCACCTTGCTAACCAGACGGGGGGTTCATGGGAAGAATTGTAACAGTCCATCACAAGTCCAACACTGCTGTCTCTGTCACATTAAGCAGTGGCGAGCAGGAAATGCGACAGAGACAGCAGTGACAGGTGCAGTTACAAACCTCGCCACAGCACGAGAGGTAGGACAATGGTTACACATTTTTTTAAATCTTCTTAATGCTTGTGCTTGTCTGATCATCTGTGATTATTTATGATGTTAATATTATGCGTGGCTCTGAAGTTCATGGATATAGCTAGTATCGTTTGCTGCTATTTTAAAATCAGATTAATGACATCAATTGTAATTTTAACAAAAATAACTATTATAGTTTATTTATATTATTTTTGGTTAAGTTCAAATTGCTTTGATGATGGTCTGTCTGCTTTGCATTCTTTCTGACAGATAAACTTATTTACAAAATTTAGAAATTATAGACCAAGATTATTATTATTAATATGATTGTTGCTGTTATTATTTATTAATTTGTCAGACACAATTTTCTAATAGAAACTAAATAACTATTTAAATAACTAATTGCCACACTCCAATGTTCAATTTCTTAACTGAGCACTGGACACCCGATACAAAAAAGTGTTTTGGTTTTTGGGTTTTTTTTTTTACAGATGAGTAAATCAAACTCCAAACCATGCAAAGGGCTCTAGCAGACAGCAACAACCCAAAGTGTGTCCAACAGGATCAAAGTGAAAAGTACCAGAGAGCCAAAAACTGACAGCCTTCTTTGGCCTAGGAAGGCTTGACACACCACTGTCACCAGAACCTGGTCATGCTGATGTACTTGTTGAAAAGGCAGCCAGGATAGTGTGTAGGCGAACATTCAGCTGATGGGACAGAACCAGATGACTCTACAAAAAAGTCTGTGCCAGCCAAGAAGTCAAATTCTTCTGGAAAATCAAGAACCAAATGTGGGACAGCCACTTATAAATCCAAATTCCAGCCCGGGTGGACAATAGAATGGCCCTTTATTAAGAATGGACTCATGCAACATCATTTTTGGTGAGCGATTTGCAAAACTGAGAATGCTTGTTACCATATGGGCCAAACAGATGTGGCGCATCACATAGAGAGCGAGTCACACCAGAGGAAGGTCAAGGCAGTGGAGCAATCACAGCAATTTACCAGCCCACTGATGAAAGAGTGTTTTAAATATTCAGATGTGGCACAGAGATATGGTGCAGCAAGGATCAAGACTACTTGTATTATCAACAGGACTATAGCACCATACATTCATGATGAGCTGGTCAAAAAGATGAGAAACAGGCCATAGACCATGTCAACTGATGGATCACAAGATACAGGTACATCTCATTTTAGATGAGGACTTTTAATGATTTTCATTCATCCTAGTTTTTGATGAACTGAAGCACAATAACTGTGATGTTTATATTTATCCACAGTTTATTTTTTGTATCAATTCATTTTTATTTTTTTTTTTTAGGAAGGGAAAAGATGAACCCATTGACTGTGAAGCTGTTTGATGTAGACAGGGTGGACACATGTTCCTAGATATGTGCATCACAACTGGCACTAGTGCTGCTACAGCAGAGACTACTTTTAAAAATTGGACAGTGTTCTCAAGAAGGATAACATTCCATGACTGTGTAGGTCTGTCAGTGGACAATGCCAGTGTGAACATGGGTGTCTGTAAATCTATCAAATCTTAAACATAAACCCAACTGTTTATGTTCACGGTTGTCCTTGCCACATGGTTCACAACAATCCCAGTGCTTCTGAGACTCATTACATTGAGATTTTTACCAACACTTTATACTGATGAAATGCATTAAGTTTCAATTCCTTCAAGTTTCACGGTATCATTTAGAAGATTCAAATTAGTGTAAACAATCTAGTTAGAACCTAATAACTTAAAAAGACACGTAAATAGAAAACTTTGGCTTAAATTATAAATGCTGAAATTAAATGTCCTATTTCAGTTGTCAGGCTCTGATGTGGAGTATATGGTTGTAGATATTGGATACTGATTCAAAGCGAGCACAAGAGAAAATGTAGACTGGATGGTTAGAGTTTTTTGTAATATAATAAGCCTTTTTGAAATGATAACAATAACTCTGAAAAGTCAATCTATACCAGCAGACAGTTTCAGGCAATATAATTTTTTTTTTCTTAGTTGTATAAAATGCCATTATCACAGCGTTTTAAGTCTTTTTTTTTTCAGAATGCTGTGTGTTTTGTGATACTGAGTACATGGCTGTCATAGACCATGTTTCGACACGGTGGCTTCGTCTGGAGACGGCAGTAGTCACATTCTACGGCTGAATTGAGCACTTGTCAGATACTTCAAGTCTAACAGTGAGTATTGATTAGGGTTGCCACCCCTTCTGGTTTTACCTGAATTGTTTTCTTTTTAAGGCTGCTGTCTCAGGAAATCGCTAAGATTTCCTGGGACATTAAATATTTAATATACTTAAAAGTATACTTTTTTTGTTTGTTTTTGTATGAAATGACTCTGGTGTCCTGTTTGTTTTCGGAGGTGACAACCCTAACTCATCCAGCTAGATATTTAAAATGCCATTTGCAGCTTGCTATAATGCTTGACATATCTTTGTCTCTGTCATTTACGTTTGATAAACAAGCCTGCTTTAAGAGGCTTAGGAAACACCTTGAGGAGCCAATATCAGAGGTACACCTCTTATTCTACCAGACCACACTGCCTGTCTTCACAGAGTTTAATTTACTCTTTCAGTGCCAAGAGCCATCTGTGTATCTTCTCCATGGACAGGTAAATATATAAGAACATAAGAACATAAGAAAGTTTACAAACGAGAGGAGGCCATTCGGCCCATCTTGCTCGTTTGGTTGTTAGTAGCTTATTGATCCCAAAATCTCATCAAGCAGCTTCTTGAAGGATCCCAGGGTGTCAGCTTCAACAACATTACTGGGGAGTTGATTCCAGACCCTCACAATTCTCTGTGTAAAAAAGTGTCTCCTATTTTCTGTTCTGAATGCCCCTTTTTCTAATCTCCATTTGTGACCCCTGGTCCTTGTTTCTTTTTTCAGGCTGAAAAAGTCCCTTGCGTCGACACTGTCAATACCTTTTAGAATTTTGAATGCTTGAATTAGGTCGCCACGTAGTCTTCTTTGTTCAAGACTGAACAGATTCAATTCTTTTAGCCTGTCTGCATATGACATGCCTTTTAAGCCCGGAATAATTCTGGTCGCTCTTCTTTGCACTCTTTCTAGAGCAGCAATATCTTTTTTATAGCGAGGTGACCAGAACTGCACACAATATTCAAGATGAGGTCTTACAAGTGCATTGTACAGTTTTAACATTACTTCCCTTGATTTAAATTCAACACTTTTCACAATGTATCCGAGCATCTTGTTAGCCTTTTTTATAGCTTCCCCACATTGTCTAGATGAAGACATTTCTGAGTCAACAAAAACTCCTAGGTCTTTTTCATAGATTCCTTCTCCAATTTCAATATCTCCCATATGATATTTATAATGTACATTTTTTATTTCCTGCGTGCAGTACCTTACACTTTTCTCTATTAAATGTCATTTGCCATGTGTCTGCCCAGTTCTGAATCTTGTCTAGATCATTTTGAATGACCTTTGCTGCTGCAACAGTGTTTGCCACTCCTCCTACTTTTGTGTCGTCTGCAAATTTAACAAGTTTGCTTACTATACCAGAATCTAAGTCATTAATGTAGATTAGGAATAGCAGAGGACCTAATACTGATCCCTGTGGTACACCGCTGGTTACCACACTCCATTCTGAGGTTTTTCCTCTAATCAGTACTTTCTGTTTTCTACATGTTAACCACTCCCTAATCCATGTACATGTGTTTCCTTGAATCCCAACTGCGTTCAGTTTGAGAATTAATCTTTTGTGCGGGACTTTGTCAAAAGCTTTCTGGAAATCTAAATAAACCATGTCATATGCTTTGCAATTATCCATTATCGATGTTGCATCCTCAAAAAAATCAAGCAAGTTAGTTAGGCACGATCTCCCTTTCCTAAAACCATGTTGACTGTCTCCCAGTACTCTGTTACCATATAGGTAATTTTCCATTTTGGCTCTTATTATAGTTTCCATAAGTTTGCATATAATAGAAGTCAGGCTTACTGGTCTGTAGTTACCTGGTTCAGTTTTGTTTCCCTTTTTGTGGATCGGTATTACGTTTGCAATTTTCCAGTCTGTCGGTACCACCCCTGTGTCAAGAGACTGCTGCATGATCTTGGTTAGCGGTTTGTAAATAACTTCTTTCATTTCTTTGAGTACTTTGGGAGGATCTCATCCGGCCCAGGGGATTTGTTTATTTTAAGAGCTCCTAGTCCCTTTAACACTTCTGCCTCAGTTATGCTAAAGTTATTTAAAACTGGATAGGAACTGGATGACATGTGGGGCATGTTGTCAGTATCTTCCTTTGTAAAAACTTGTGAAAAGTAATCATTTAACATATTTGCTATTTTTTTTTCTTCCTCTACGATTTTGCCATTTGTATCTCTTAAACATTTAATCTCCTCTTTGAATGTTCTCTTGCTGTTGTAATATTGGAAAAACATTTTGGAATTGGTTTTAGCTCCCTTAGCAATGTTCATTTCTATTTCTCTCTTGGCCTTTCTAACTTCCTTTTTGACTTGCATTTGCAGTTCTGTGTACTCTTTCTGTGTACTTTCTTTTTGGTCCTTTTTTAATGCTCTGTAAAGTGCCTTTTTTCGCTGAATATTTTTTTTAATTGATCTATTAAACCATTTTGGCAATTTAGTTTTACATTTAGATTTGGAAACACGCCTCTAGTACTACATTTTTGAAGAACAGCCATCCTTCTTCTGTGGGTGTTTTCTCTATTTTACTCCAATCTACTTCTGTTAGTCTCTGTTTCATACCTTCATAGTTTGCTTTTTCTAAAATTGTAAACCTTAGCTTTAGTCTTTACTTTTGGGGATTTAAAAAACACTTCAAATGAGACCATGTTGTGGTCTGAGTTTGCCAGTGGTTCTCTGACCTCTGTTTTAGTTATTCTATCTTCGTTATTTGAAAAGACTAAATCAAGGCATGCCTCCCCTCTAGTGGGTGCCTTCACAAATTGTGTTAGGAAGCAGTCATTTGTCATTTCCACCATTTGCTACCCACCGGGTTTTCCCATTTTATTTGGGGGAAGTTGAAATCCCCCATTAGTATGGCTTCTCCTTTGCTACACACATTTCTAATGTCATTGTATAACAGATTATTGTGCTCACCGTCTGAATCTGGCGGTCTATAGCATGCTCCTATTATTATGCCTTTTGAATTTTTGTCTGTTATTCTGACCCATATTGATTCGGTTTTATTTTCTTTGTCCAGGTTTAACACCTGGGCTTCAAGACTGTTTCTTATGTATAGCGCTACCCCTCCTCCTCTTCTGTCCTGCCTGTCTTTCCTATACAGTGTATACCCACAAATATTATATTCGTCCCCATCACTCTCAGATAACCACGTTTCTGTAACACCTATCACATCATAGTTACCTGTTAGTGCAGTAGCTTCAAGTTCTAGAATTTTGTTTCTGATACTTCTAGCATTTAGATAAACACATTTAATGGTTGTCTTACCTGAGTTGTAGGACTTCTTTCCACAACATTATAATTAAAATTGTATAATTAAATAATGATTTGTTTTGAACATTTTGCCATTGTGTTATTATTAATATAATAATTAATATATTTGAGAGTTTTTTTTTTTTTTAAGATGAGGTCTTATGTTAAACTCATGTTCAAGTTTGTTACCACAACTGCAATCAACAATGCTGATGTGTGTGAAGTTGAGTATAAAGACAAACAGATCCAGGCGGCAGGTATGTGCTAAAAACCGAAATCTATGTAAAAATCATTTTAAAGATGTGGAATTCAAAGGCAGGTATTTAAAAGATTTGAAAAGATAAATTTCCAGGAATTTTTACTGTTGATGTTAATTACTCTTTTGGGTAATCTTAAACTTTGTAAAACAATGTCAAACTGAATCTGGCTATAACAAAATAAAAACTTGCATTGCATAAAGCAATAAGCACTAAAGAAGTAGAGGGAGCAATATATTTATTATAAGTTTTGTTATTATCTAGATCACAAGCTGAATGTTGGCTGGACAACAAGAACAAGCCTCAACCGTCTGCTTGAAGCTGGTGAGATCAGTCAGTACCAGGTAGACAACTTCCACAAGGCTGTGAGGGCATTCTTTGTTGCAACTGTTGACTATGCCTTTAAGAAGCTGCCCTTCAAGGAGCCAGTTCTTGAACATTTATAGTCCATTGACTTTCAAAAGAAGATGGACTGTGATGTGAATGATGCCCTATACTTTGTGTACAGGTAAGCTTCTTAGATTTGTGGTAATGTATTTACTAAAGATAGCAACACAGGAAACAGATAAAATGTTTAAAACAATGATAAAACATGTGAAACAAATTGAAAAGTAAAGGATTTTTAATGATGTAATGTTTTTCAATCTAAATATTTCAGGTTTAGTCATCTGCTTCCGTATGGAGATCCCAAAGAACATGACAAATTGAGTGATGAGTTCCTGGACTATCAACTTATGGAAGAAAAGGACATTCCCAGAAGCATTTGGGAGTAGGTGAGCAGGAGGTGTACCACAGGATGGATAAGGTGTGGGCACACATGGCCGCAATCAAGAGTCCAGTAACAAGAATGTCTAAACTACACAGGCTGAGCAAGGTGGTACAACTGATTCTAACCCTGCCACACTCTAATGCTGATGCAGAAAGTTTTTTCAATGATTGGATTAATCTGACACACAGAATGCTCTGGTCTTGGAAGGCACACTGTCCTCTATAATGACAAACAAGATGTCTGGTGTGGAGCCCAACCGCTTCAAGTATGAGCCCCCAGCAGAATAATCAAGGCCTCCAAGTCAGCTGCTTCCAGCTACAACTGTGAACATGCAGCAGCTTCAAATGCTGGCTCAGAATGCACCCAAGATAATGATTTTCCATCTTTTAAAAAATGTCTTAATGCGCCTAAGCCACTCACAGCACTTCACCGCGCGCTAAAATTGTACTTTTTCACTCTCACTCAAACAGTTTCCTTAAAGTTGGCAGCCTTGTCTTTGAGACCAGCAGCATGGGAACTGAGAGTGTGCACCTGACTAGAAATAATGTACTGCACTGCTGTTGCAATTACCCATCGCATTACCCATTTTTCTATTAATGTGCGTGTAACAGGGAGAGATCTGTGTTGACTCTGCTGGCGTGTTCACTGGGCTGCAGGAAGAGGGCGGCAGTCGTCCAACAACCGCCTGTGAGTCATGGCAGTGACACGGGGAGGTGGGAAAGTGGGTGTGTGGACTTTCCCCCCCTCTGAATGGCTCTAATTCTGCTAACAAATTATCCCCTTGGCCATAAACAGGTAGTAAAGCTGTTCTCTAACGCTTTTAATTTCTTGGTAAGAGATTTGAATTTCTTCTTTAGAACCTCTGATCTTCTATCCTTAACATCATTGATTCCAACATGCACGACAATCTCAGGCTTTTTATTATAGGTCCTACAAGGCTGTCCATTCTTAATTTATTGTCTTTGACTCTCGCACCAGGGAGACAAGTAACAGTCCTGTTTAGAGTCTATACAGGAAAAATCACTGTTTACATCACATAGAATGGAGTCACCTCCTAAAATATATTTCTTGATCTTCTATCATCTGATCTTCTAATCTGTTAGACAGAGGTATCTCAGCAGTATCCTTGTGTAACAGGGAGAGATCTATGCTGACTCTGCTGGCGCTTCCACAGGGCTGCAGGAAGAGGGCGGCAGTCGTCCAACAACCGCCTGTGAGTCATGGCAGTGACACGGAGAGGTGGGAGAGTGGGTGTGTGGACTTTTCCCCTCTCTGAATGGCTGAAAGGCGCATCTTGGGAGATTGTTAGCCCTATAAATTAACACTCTGTTGTTTCCTCAGATCTGCCCTGTTAAACGCGTCGAGAGTGCGGAAGCGCTGGTCAACGACCGAGAACCAGTGGGAGAGAAAGAAACGGAGGTTCAGAGTGAGACATTGAGGGCAGGGAACCCTTGGGCAGACCCCTGATTAGTATATCAGAGCAGGCTAGTGAGCCGACAGTGTAGGACTGTGATCCGGGTCGCACGGGCAGCGGCAACCGGGATATCGCTGCAAAGTGCAGCACCTTTTCTTTGTAGTTTTTGTTATTGTTTTATTTTCCCTGTTTCTTTGTGCCTTCTGTTTTGAATTATTGTTTCGTAGCACCTGCAAGGGCGTCAGTAGTGTGTACCATCGCTTGGTATGCCCGTGGTTCTGTTTACCATCATTGGTAAATCAGACCACGGACCCACAGCGCCATCCGCGGGACTAAAGAAAAAAACAGCACCCTGAAATAAAACTGGGCACCTGTGCGGTGTTGCCAAATTCACCTGTCTGTCTCCTGTGTCAGTGAATTACCCACCACCCTTCCACAGTGCAGTACATATATTTTATGAATAATCTATTCATTCATTTTGCAGATTTTTAATAGACTCGAAATTTGCGAAAAGTTCTTGCTCATAAAATGTTCTTGTTTTTGTTTACAGCAGTGATTTAAATATTTAGCAGACCTAAGCAAGCTGTAGAATATGCATTTATGTCGTATTTGTCTTGATTTAAAATTTAAATGGTGTTATGAAGGATTCAAAGAAAGACGTAGGGCCTACCTGGGGATTGGATTTTAAGCAGGATGTTTCCTCTTCAGGGTGAAAAGTCGGCAGGTGTTTCCACATTGGAGAAGTTGTCTGATTGTATGCAAGTATTTTATTTATTTTTTTTGCATATGGTAGCAGGTAGGACTATTGGTAACTAATACTTAAGTGTGTGTTAATTGCATCCAATTTACTTTCGTTATAAAAGCTGTATTCATTTGGCTGCTCTTGACCTCAGCGCTATTTTCTTGCTCAGGACTGCCAGCCTACGTCCTTGTTTGTTAATCCTGCAGAGAAGGGCGAGCAGGACAGCTATCTTTTTGTGTGTGGCCACGGTAATTCAACTGAGGATCGCGCACAGCCACTGTTTCTTATATATGCTTTCTTTTTAGTATCTATTTTTATAACTTTTCTTTCTGCTTAGATTCACTTGCATGTATTATAAACACTTTGTGCTCATACCACTGGTATTGTAAATTGTGGTTTCTACCGTGTTGCAGTATTAGCAACAAAGTCAAAATGTTTTGTACATGTATAACAAAAGCTACGTCAATTCTCCCTGACTCTCTCCCAGCGCTGTAGATATTTCAGAGGGGTGAGTTTTGTCTTGTTTGCAGTGATTATAGTTTGTGCTTCACGTCTATTGGAGAATAGATATTGGTTTGGTTTTGTGTGCACTGTTATGTATATTTTACTATATGGATTTACAAGTTATTTTCTGTTAATGCACTTTTGATTTTTTTGATACTCTAATAATTGTATTTTTTTTTTCTTTTAGTTCACACCTCCTATGTGAATACATGCTGGGAGAGGTTGAGTGGTTTATTCAAATCTAAGACAGTTCTGATTGCTGCTCTACTGTATTTTCTTGTTTAAGATTTCTAGTATTATAATGATCATCTATCCTATCAGTAGAACCTTTAACATTGAGGCGGTAGCCATCTTGTGGCGGTTTACAGTATTGCATCTATTATTCAGTCTCTAGCTCTAACAGAAAACCTATATTAGTGTGGCGTAGTCGAGATAGCTTGTAGCGGTGTGATAGAACTAGGAAGGGTCATAATTGCAGCTCTTGCTACAATAGGATGTATTTTAGTTTTTTTGGGGAGTTGTCAGTGAATGAAAAGTAACTCCAAACAGCCGACTTCCTCCTTCTATTTGTTTTGCTCCCTGTCGACATTTTTACCAAACTCATGATGTTGTTTTTGGACCAATATTGAGAAGGAATTAAATAATTTTAAATGCTGAGTGCAGGCACTCAGTACCGGAAATGTAGAGTGTCATAACCAATCCTGCCGCCTGTATGCTAGTGCCGGCAGAGGCATTATAATACAGGGAGACACTGTCAGATAGGTGAACCCGTCCAATCCTGCCTCCCGTATGCTAGTGCTGCCGGAGGCATTATAATACAAGGAGACAATATCAGATAGGTGAACCCGTCCTATCCTGCTTCCCATCTGCTAGTGCCACTGTCATGGCAAATCCCCCCCATAAAAGTATATTAACAAACGTTATTAATGTGCGTCAAAACAACCAGCACTGTTGGTATGTCTGTATGAGTCAAATGTGTTAAAACTGGGTTGGGGTTTTTCAATATAGTATTACAAATAACTGAGTTACGCATAAATATGTAGGCCTAAACCTACACACACGCATATCTATGGTTTAATTATGAGAAGCCCCTGCTTGCGGGAACCAAGGTTCAGTCAATCAGCAGGTGGGCAGGTCTTGACTGAGTGTCCATCAGCATAAAAACATCTAGTGGAGATGGCTCGAGGCGACTGCAACGCCATGCAGAGGGGAACGATGTGTATTCGGGAGGAGAGTGTCCGCTCTGCAGGAACGACAGCTAAGCAACCCTGAAACTGCAAGCGGTGCTTGTGAAGGCAATGCCCAGCCAAGGCCGTGTGAAGCAGCAGGAGTCATTGTATGAATATCTGCTCTATATGTTCAGGGATAGTGATCCCATGTAATGTGCAGCGAGGTTACTTAGTGAAGCCGGTTCATGGAGAGGGACACCTCGTTTATAAGACTAGTGCTCCCCTTTTGTGGCACCTTTTATTTGTAGTTTTTGTACTGTGTTTTATTTTGTATTTTTGTACAGCTTGCTGTATGTATCCCCTGTGCGTTACCATGGCTGGTAACGTCCCCTGACCCCTTTCTTTACTTTCGTTTCTGTTTTTGTGAATAACTCCTGTGCTGGCATTTTCAACTCCACCTCCAGTGTGTCTCTGTATTGCTTAAACAGCAGAAAAACCAAACATGTGACACGAGCACCCGGTCACATGCCCCAATTTCTGGTCAATGTATTGCCACAGATTCTCTGTGCAGGCCTGAACCACTTTGACTACACTGTCCTCTGAGTTAGTGGCACCCCTGTTGTACTTGCTTGGAGAGGAAACCCCGGTTGAGGGTCTTTTTTCTGAGTATGAGACATCCTAAAGTGAACCAGGCTTCAAGCATGAGTGAATGATATGAGCTAAGGAAGGATAGACTAAATAAACTTTGAAAAATAATTAGGGTAATGCGAAGAAAAAAAACTACGCCGCCATTGCTCCCGATAAGTCAGGTGATTTCATCATGCATTTTGGTTTCTGAATTAAAACAGAGAAATGTGTTAATTGTGAAATTATGTAAAACGTAAAATTTGCAAATGAGAGGCGAAAAGTTGGACGAAAGCACCGAAAACCAGAAGCCCTAATGTGTGTCTGTGTGTAACTCTCAACAGGGAGGAGAGGGAGAAGGTCTCTTGGAGAAAATTTGAGGAAATACGTTTATTTATTTATTTTTTTTTTTTTGAGAAAAAAACCTTTCAACTGAACGTACATTTTTAAAGAAAAGCAAAAACAGCAAGATCTAAAGATCAGTCCATTCATTTTCCCAAAAAACAAAGTCTTCAAAGTTCTGTGCATGCACAGTTAGCAAAATGACACTATAATACTGGGATGTACTATTGGGAGGCACAGAAGTGCCGAGAGTGTTGAGTACTGAATACCGGAGGCGCGGAGAGTGCTGAGAGAGCGCTGAGCACCGAATACCGCAGGCGTGGAGAGTGCTGAGAGAGCGCCGAGCACCGGAGGTGCGGAGAGTGCTGAGAGAGCGCCGAGCACCGAATACCGGAGGCGCGGAGAGTGCTGAGAGAGCGCCGAGCACCGGAGGCGCGGAGAGTGCTGAGAGAGCTCCGAGCACCGAATACCGGAGGCGCGGAGAGTGCTGAGAGAGCGCCGAGCACCGGAGGCGCGGAGAGTGCTGAGAGAGCGGCGAGCACCGAATACCGGAGGCGCGGAGAGTGCTGAGAGAGCGCCGAGCACCGGAGGCGCGGAGAGTGCTGAGAGAGCTCCGAGCACCGAATACCGGAGGCGCGGAGAGTGCTGAGAGAGCGCCGAGCACTGAATACCGGAGGCGCGGAGAGTGCTGAGAGAGCTCCGAGCACCGAATACCGGAGGCGTGGAGAGTGCTGAGAGAGCGCCGAGCACCGGAGGCGCGGAGAGTGCTGAGAGAGCGCCGCACACCGAATACCGGAGGCGCGGAGAGTGCTGAGAGAGCGCCGAGCACCGGAGGCGCGGAGAGTGCTGAGAGAGCTCCGAGCACCGAATACCGGAGGCGCGGAGAGTGCTGAGAGAGCGCCGAGCACCGGAGGCGCGGAGAGTGCTGAGAGACCTCCGAGCACCGAATACCGGAGGCGCGGAGAGTGCTGAGAGAGCGCCGAGCACCGGAGGCGCGGAGAGTGCTGAGAGAGCTCCGAGCACCGAATACCGGAGGCGGGGAGAGTGCTGAGAGAGCGCCGAGCACCGGAGGCGCGGAGAGTGCTGAGAGAGCGGCGAGCACTGAATACCGGAGGCGCGGAGAATGCTGAGAGAGCGCCGAGCACTGAATACCGGAGGCGCGGAGAGTGCTGAGAGAGCGCCGAGCACCGGAGGCGCGGAGAGTGCTGAGAGAGCGCCAAGCACCGAATACTGGAGGCGCGGAGAGTGCTGAGAGAGCGCCGAGCACCGAATACCGGAGGCGCGGAGAGTGCTGAGAGAGCGCCGAGCACTGAATACCGGAGGCGCGGAGAGTGCTGAGAGAGCGCCGAACACCGAATACCGGAGGCGAGGAGAGTGCTGAGAGAGCGGCGAGCACCGAATACCGGAGGCGCGGAGAGTGCTGAGAGAGCGCCGAGCACCGAATGCCGGAGGCGCGGAGAGTGCTGAGAGAGCGCCGAGCACCGAATGCCGGAGGCGCGGAGAGTGCTGAGAGAGCGGCGAGCACTGAATACCGGAGGTGCAGAGAGTGCTAAGAACGTTCACCTACAATTCAGAATTCTCTAGATTTTTCTAAAATTAGGTTCTGCGTTATCTTATTGAAATTTCTAGCACATTATAGACAATACTATCATAGCATCAAAGGTTATGAATACTTTTGAATGAGCATTTTTAGTTTTTTTAGTTTTGCAAAAAAAAAAAAAAAATCTGAAATAATTGTAGACATCTATTGTTGTAACTTTTTTTTCCTCTTGTGTAATAAAAGATGTTCCCTATAATTTTTTGTTTTCGAGAAATTTATAGAAGTTACACATTTTGATTGGGGTATTTAAACTTTTGACTATAACTGTATATGCATGTGGTTTAATTACGATTATATTTTCTATCTAATAATAATGACAATAATAAAAAATAAATGTCATCATTACAAATCATAATAATGAAAACAAAAGAGAATGTAATGGGATATAAGCATAGACAGAACGATAAATAAACTATTAGGTCGTATTAAAATGTAACTCGTCACTTTTTTTTGTTTGTTTTGCTTAATGGCAGTAAATAGAGCAGCTTACTTCCTGTGCAGCCATCAGCTGTGAATACCAGCATTCACAAAGGGTTAATATCTCTGTTTAAGGTGTTGCTGTAGTTGATGTTGAAACACAACATCCTACCATTCTAAATGAATTTGATACTGATGTTGCTGAGCCAACAGTTATTACAAGGCATAAGGGAACCTATACCTAAGGCATATTATTTGCTGATAAGAAAGAGTGCTGTCTACAATATTTATCACCCAGAGTGGGGGTGAATTGATAAATGTTGATGATGGAAATTGTCTGCAAAACTAAAGTTGGTGAAACATATGTCACCATAAGGGTCATTAACTTTGTAACAAAATCCAGCCACAAGATTAACAATATGTATGCCTGGAGAACAACAATGTGTATATATATAGAACAACATAATATGCTGAGTGCTACTCTCATCTCTTTGAAGGAAATCAGGAAACATAGCACTTTGTTACCTTTGGACTAGTGGGAGAGACAATTCAATAGAAAATAAAGACCAACCTTAATCTGCCTCTTGATTTGAACTTGTTCATTATCAGTTGACATTTGTCCTGGGATTAACTGCATTTTATCTTTAAACCCATATTCCTTCTAGAGTAGGGCAGTAACTGCATCTTTTCTACATATTTAAAATATAGTTTTAGTTTACTTATAGCAGACAATGCACCAGCCTCTTTCTTTATTCGGCTGCAGTTAATATCACTCCTTTTCTCTGAAGTCAGTCTTCAGTCTTTGTGTAGATTTGATGCCTCATTGAATTTCTCAGCCACCAGCTCAAATAGGTATGTAAATTGAGGCATGTTAAGGTTTTGGTTTTAAGCTTAATTTTGAATTGTGAAGGCTGGCCAATAGGTCATCCAAAGGTATGCTGAGTCTGGCAAGCGCTTGCTAATTGTACCTTGTAATGCTTTATTGCTTGAGTGCTGTGGCAAAAAACCTCATGTTATTAAGCCATTTTTTTTTGGTCTTTTCCATAATAAGTTTCAAAAAAGGCATTAGATATTTATTCCTTCAACTCTTGTTGTGTTAATTTGCTAATGGAAAGATAGGGTTATATACATTACCAGTATGTGGAGAGTTTATTTTGTGTTACACAGAGTTAATTTAAGAGTGGCACTAGAAAAGGATTACATTTCAACAACATGACTCTGTAATTTTGTTTACATTTGCATCTTTTTCAAACTGAAAGAATCCGTTTTTCTATCGTCTGCTTATGTTTGCGGCTTGTATTACTCTTGCATTTCACATAATTGTTTTAAAAACAATTACAATACCAGTAATTACTGTAAAAACAACATCTCATGAGATTCGGCCGCCCCAGTAACTGTCCACACTGAGGTCCGGCTGCTGACCCCTTTCCTTCTCTGGTTTTGGCCACAGTCAAAGATTCCTTCTTCTGCTCTGTTGGGATTTGGCCACCACCGGCTGCTTCATATTCTTCCTAATGTGCAGCCCCGTCGCTCCAGTTATGATCAAATCTCAGTGGGCATGCCAGCAACAAAGCAGCCTATTTGAGGTTTTTGGTTAAGTCGGGTCTCAAAATCTTTCATTTTAAGCCTTGGGGGTGTTCTCTGCCGGGACCACCACAGGTTTTTCATTGTATTTAAAGTCAAATATTCATGGCATTATATCCACCATACCGTTTCCCATTCATTTCTGCTGCTGGTCACCATATATTCCAATCTGCTGATTCTGGTTCAGGCTGAAATACCCTTGTTTTCTGCCTGCTTCTGAACTAGTACGTATGTGTTTTGTATTTTGTTTGTTTTTATTTTATTGCATTTATTTACTGAAAGAGGGTCAGTTCATCGCCATCCCACTATGGAAACCCGATCACACATAGGTATCTCTGTACTCGTGGCTGTTCCCTGCTGGGTCAAAAGGGGGAACCCTGGGACAGGCCTTTAAGCTTTCGTCAAAACCTTGCATCTAGCTGTACCGTTCCTTGAGTTATTGTACATGTTATTTGCTTTTAAAGGCATGCAGGTTTCAGGGTCGATAAATAGGATATCATCAAAGATTATATAACCATGAAATCCACAACAATTGAGGCATAACTTAAATGCCTTCTTAAAATAGTAAATAGGCTTAATAAACGCTTAAGGCAGTCCACATAGCCTGCTACAGTGAGTTATTATAATTACATAAGGAAAATCTTCAGATGTTTTTTGTAGAGTAATTGAGGATCCTAGGAGGCATATTCTACTACAGTGGGATTCAAGCAGTCAGTACAACCTGCTACTCCCTGTGGCAATAGTTAAACAGATTGGATGTCTTCCAACACTTAAACATTCAGCATGTCTTAGCATGGCAGCAACAGTCTGCAGCAGAACAATGCCCAAAGCTGCTGGGAGAATCACCTGCACAAAGGTTACTCACCACAAACAAGGTTATGCTTGATAAATCATGTTCTTAAAAGTTTTTTTTTTTTTTTACTAGGAATGTCAACTAGAATTTGTTTAAAAAATACAGAATGATCCAGCCCACTGTGGAATCTGAGTTTGTATGAGTTTCCTTGGTATCACATTTTTTTTAATAGTTGATTTCAGCAATATTGCCATAGACCTATATGTTGATATATTCAATTGCATTCAGTTCTTTGTTATGTAAGCAGTATGAGACCCTACTGAAGTTTATGTCATTGCAATTCAGTGATGTTCCTGGGAGACTGCAAAAGCAGCAGCAATCCCACTGAGTCAGATACAAACAAATGACAATTAAAATGTTAAAATGTCAATGAAATAAATACATTATTAAAAAAAAAAAAACGATCAAGAGATTTCTACCCAATTATTTTATAAATGGTGTTATTTGCGAGCTCATTATATGGTTACCATTGACATTGTAGATCACTGTATTTGCATATTTAAAAATGATTACAATAATATAAAGCCATACCAATACTACAAAGCAAATAAGGCATTATGGTTTCAGCACCCTCAGACACAACGAAAGTGAAATGACCCGGAGTATAACGAGTTCTCACTTGCGTTGCCCAAAAACACATCATCTGGGTTCATAGAGAAGATTAGGAAAAAAATACATTGATCTCAGAGTGACACCTCTGAGGCAGAAACAAGCTGTTGGATGGAAGATCCAATAAAGTGGTAGCAGCAGAAAACATATTTGAAAGAAGTCTCCTGATTTAGAACCACATACATCCCATGTGTGAACACTATACATCAGCTAATTTCTGGTGACTGTATGACGCTTCACAGGGGTTAGCCTTGCAACCACTGTGCGGGACATCCACATAAAAACGTGTTATGCCTTGGAAGTCAGACATTTATAAATCAAGCATCACCACAGTTAAAATGGCAACATCCTCTATTGCAGGGGTCCCCAAACATTGTTTGCTGCGCACTGAGATTTTTTTGTGTGTGTGTGTGTGTTGCGCTCCCCCTTCTAGTAAATAGTACAATATTTAGAAAAATATGACTTTCCTAAAATAATATAATAATTCACTTACAGCACAAGGAGGTTAAGTGACTTGCTCAGGGTCACACAATGGGTCAGTCAGTGACAGAGGTGAGATTTAAATCAGTGACCTTGTGGTTACAAGCCTTGGACTTTATCCAGTGGACCACACTGCCCTTTTACACTGTGTTTAAAATCAAAGCAGGCTCCACACAGGCAGTAGCTTTGTCCTCGAATTCAGCAGCACAAGACAAAAAAACAATTAAGGACCATGCCAAAGCAGAACAAAATAATAAAAACCTCACTACCTGTGTTAAATTCCAGTCTACCTCTCACCCTCACTCGCACAACTGCGCTCAGGCAAGCACTCCTGTTTATCTCTTCTCATTACCTCCATCTGCCTTCACTGATCCCGGGCATGCCATTAGGACCCCAATCTCTCACCAGCATTCTGGGGGTGCAAATGCATGTCCAGGATTGGTGAACCCAGACAGACTGGCAAACAACACGTGGTAAGGGCATGGAGGATTTGACAGCTCATGTAATTGTTTCACAGCCAAACCCAATAAATGAAACTGATTGTACTGTTATTGTTACAGTATTTTTATTATAATATACATTTTTGTTTATATCACGGTCTGGTTTTACTAGTAGTAATGCCCTTAGTGCTTGTAATCTACAATCATTGAAACACATTTCAATTTGTTTATGCTTGTGAAATAAAAGGTATAATGTATTAACAATACTACAATAATAATAGTAATAAAATCAGTTTAATTTACTGTTCTTTTGCTGTAAAACAACTATCCATATATATAATCCTCAGGTGGCACATAAGGCTTCAATGAGAGAGTGCCACCACTGTCGGTCTGCAGCCTTTTCCACTTTCCATCTGCTGTCCACCTTAAGGCAGTTCTGGGTAGTGAGTCTGGTGTCATTCGACACGTGCCCGAGGCACCTCCATCTTCTTCTCTTAGCAGCTAAGGCTAGAGGACTTGTATTTGTTTTTTGGTGGAGCTTCTTGATTTGAAATTGTTCTTGGCCAGAAAATTCTGAGGATTTTCCGTAGACATTTGTTTTGGAAGGTGTTCAGCTTGTGGGCTATTCTTGATGTGTTTTCCAGCACTCTGCTCCATATAACAGCAAACTGAGCACGTTTCTCAGTGTGCTGTTATAGAGAGTTTTTGTACCCACTTGTTTTCCAGATGTTGTTTAGCATAGAGAATGCTAGGTTGGCTTTACTTTTTCTTGTGTTAACGTCCCTCTCTGTGTTCCAATCTATTGCTACACTACCCAGGTAGGTGAACTCACTCACTTCCTCTATGGCCTTGGTTGTTAACGGTGATGGAATTGCTTTTCTTTTTGTTCATTCGCATCAGTTTTGATTTGTTGATGTTTATTTGTAGTCCAAGCTTTTGGGCTGTCTCAGTCATTCTGTCGGTCTTCTCCAGCATGTCTTTATGCCAACCTGAAAGCAGGCTGATGTCGTTTGCATAATCCAGATCTTCAAGACAGGTGGTGAGTGTCCATCAGATTCTCTTTCTTTTCTGCTGTAATTTCTTTCAAAAGGCAGTCCATGGAGAGAATGAAAAGAAAGAATGAGACAGACGCACCCCTGCTTTACCCCTGTGGTAACCTTGAAGCAGTCTGTGAGGTGATTATTGCATATAACCTTGCACTCTGTATAGGAGCGTTATGATATTCACCATCTTTTGGGGAATTTCGTATGATCTCAGTATTTTCCACAGAGATTCTCGGTGAAGGCTGTCGAAAGCCTTTTCGAAATCTATGAAGTTGACATATAGAGTGCTGTGAATATGTGGTTGACACAGCTCTTTCTTTGTCTGAAACCAGCTTATTCTTTGAGTTTGATTTTGTCAGCTGCAATTTGTCAGCTACAATTCTCTTGAGGATGATTTTGCTGAAAACCTTGCCTGTGATAGATAGTAAAGTAATCGCTCTCCAGTTACTGCAATTTCCAGGGTCGCCCTTCTTTAGAAGTTTGACAATAATGCCAGTTTTCCATTCTTGTGGGGTTTCTTCAGTATCCTATATCACCTGAAAGATCTTGATGAGGATCTTGGGTGTTTCATTTGCCTATGCTTTCAGCATCTCTGGGCAGATTCCATCTTCACCAGGTGCTTTTCAATTTTTAAGTGTTTTGATGTCTTTCTTGACTTCAGTTTCAGTAATGTGATCTAGGTTGACATCAAGATCTTGATCTTCATCTGCTTCTTGGATATTGACTGTGCTTGCATGCGCTGGTCTATTTCAGAGAGGAGTCTGACATCTTTGTCCTTTACAGTTAAGTCTTGGCTTGCATTTCTTTTATGGGTTTTGGCTTGGCTCCCATTTGGTGATTTTGTGTAGTCTTCATATCCTGTCTGCCAGCTGCAGCTTCAGCCTCATTGCGTCCTTGCCATTTTTCACCTGTCTTTTTTCTGTGTAATCTCTGGATATCCTATCTCTTAGTCTTGGGAACTTGGTGTTTAACATTCGTTTCTTGATTTGTTGTTTATCTTTAATTTCCTTTCAGGTGGGTTGGGATATCCACTCTTCCTTATGGGTCATTTGATGGCCAAGGATAGCGTATCCTGTTTTTTTCATGGCTTAGTTGAATGTGTGTATTGTCATTTCGGTGACTTCCTGCAACACATTGTAACTGTTTTTGAGTACCATACTGAACTGGAGTTTGAAGTCTGGGCTATTCAGGCTTGCAACATTGAAGCACTGTTGTCTTTTCTCTCCGAGCTTGGCTCTTCTCGACTTAAGAACATAAGAACATAAGAAAGTTTACAAACGAGAGGAGGCTATTCGGCCCATCTTGCTTGTTTGGTTGTTAGTAGCTTATTGATCCCAGAATCTCATCAAGTAGCTTCTTGAAGGATCCCAGGGTGTCAGCTTCAACAACATTACTGGGGAGTTGGTTCCAGACCTTCACAATTCTCTATGTGAAAAAGTGCCTCCTATTTTCTGTTCTGAATGCCCCTTTGTCTAGTCTCCATTTGTGACTCCTGGTCCTTGTTTCTTTTTTCAGGTCGAAAAAGTCCCTTGGGTCAACATTGTCAATACTTTTTAGAATTTTGAATGCTTGAATTAGGTCGCCACGTAGTCTTCTTTGTTCAAGACTAAATAGATTCAGTTATTTTAACCTGTCTGCATATGACATGCCTTTTAAACCCAGAATAATTCTGGTTGCTCTTCTTTGCACTCTTTCTAGAGCAGCATTATCCTTTTTGTATTGAGGTGACCAGAACTGAACACAATATTCAAGATGAGGTCTTACTAGTGCATTGTACAGTTTTAACATTACTTCCCTTGATTTAAATTCAACACTTTTCACAATATATCCAAGCATCTTGTTGGCCTTTTTTATAGCTTCCCCACATTGTCTAGATGAAGACATTTCTGAGTCAACAAAAACTCCTAGGTCTTTTTCATAGATTCCTTCTCCAATTTCAGTATCTCCCATATGATAGTTATAATGCACATTTTTATTTCCTGCGTGCAGGACTTTACACTTTTCTCCATTAAATGTCATTTACCATGTGTCTGCCCAGTTCTGAATCTTGTCTAGATCATTTTGTTTGCCACTCCTCCTATTTTTGTGTCGTCTGCAAATATTTAACAAGTTTGCTTACTATACCAGAATCTAAATCATTAATGTAGATTAGGAATAGCAGAGGACCTAATACTGATCCCTGTGGTACTCTACTGGTTACCTCGCTCCATTCTGAGGTTTTTCCTCTAATCAGTACTTTCTGTTTTCTACATGTTAACCACTCCCTAATCCATGTACATGTGTTTCCTTGAATCCCAACTGCGTTCAGTTTGAGAATTAATCTTTTATGCGGGACTTTTTCAAAAATTTTCTGGAAATATAAATAAACCATGTCATATGCTTTGCAATTATCCATTATCGATGTTGCATCCTCAAAAAAATCAAGCAAGTTAGTTAGACACGATCTCCCTTTCCTAAAACCATGTTGACTGTCTCCCAGGACCCTGTTACCATATAGGTAATTTTCCATTTTGGATCTTATTATAGTTTCCATAAGTTTGCATATAGTAGAGGTCAGGCTTATTGGTCTGTAGTTAACTGGTTCAGTTTTGTTTCCCTTTTTGTGGTTTGGTATTACATTTGCAGTGTTCCAGTCTGTCGGTACAACCCCTGTGTCAAGAGGCTGTTGCATGATTTTGGTTAGCGGTTTGTAAATAACTTCTTTCATTTCTTTGTGTACTATTGGGAGGATCTCATCCAGCCCAGGGAATTTGTTTATTTTAAGAGCTCCTAGTCCCTTTAACACTTCTGCCTCAGTTATGCTAAAGTTATTTAAAACTGGATAGGAACTGGATGACATGTGGGGCATGTTGTCCGTATCCTCCTTTGTAAAAACTTGTGAAAAGTAATCATTTAATATATTTGCTATTTTATTTTCTTCATCTGTGATTTTGCCATTTGTATCTCTTAGACATTTAATCTCCTTTTTGAATGTTCTCTTGCTGTTGTAATATTGGAAAAACATTTTGGAATTGGTTTTAGCCCCCTTAGCAATGTTCATTTCTATTTCTCTCTTGGCCTTTCTACCTTCCTTTTTGACTTGCGTTTACAGTTCCATGTACTCTGTAAAGTGCCTTTTTTTGCTGAATATTTTTTTATAATTGATCTATTAAACCAATTTGGCAATTTAGTTTTACATTTAGATTTGTAGACTTCAGAGCTAGACTGCCACAACCAGGCTGTGATCGCTCCCCACATCTGCACCTCTCTTTGTTCTTACATCCTGTAATGATCATCGCCATTTGCCATTTATGAGGATGTGATCAATCTGACTTTCTGTTTTAAATCCTCCAAGTCCTTATTTTCACATTTAAAAGCAGAATATAGAATGAGCAAACGAGAGTGCAACATCTTAATAAGTGACTAGTCTTTATTAATGTCAATGCAATTAGGAATAATAATTGTAATGCATGTCCAGCTTAATTTTTTATTATAACTTTATTATAATGTTATAAAATATTTATTTATTAAAATGTTGCACTTGTGTTTGTCTGTTTCCTATATTCTGCACACAGCAAAACCCATAAATGAAACAATTAGACTAAAAGCTAAGACACCCCCCCTCTCCTCCCCCATTTATAAACTGCAGGTGTATCTAAATCAAGTTGGGTTTTTTTTGGATTTTCCTTCGTCCTTCAGTTCTCCTACCATCAAGTGTCATTCTATTGATTAGCTTGGGTTCAAATTATCATCATGACATCCTTAAAGCCACAAACTCCAAGAACTTGTATCTAAACAGCTGAATCTCTTCTGTTTTTCAAATGTCAGAAATTCAGCCATTTAACTGAGAAACCTATTCACACATCACACAGACTTGCTATGATAAAAAGCCCCTGTGGCCTTTGGTTTTCAAATGCAATGTCTATTCAATATTCAAATCTAACTGAATCTAACTGCTTTCCTCTTCTTATAATTTCAAGTCCAATCATGACTTCTTTCAAGGAGGCTGAAATGAAAAGCATCCTAAATGAGATACTGAAGTAGCAGCATTGAGCGACCAATTAATTTGGAGCAGGTTTTATTAAAAAGCAAAGGCTGGTGCAAGGTATTGAACACGCCATACAAGGGTAATGAAAAATATCCCTGCGCAGAGTAAGACCTAAAATATTCAAAACAAAAGATGTTTTTGAAAGCAACTATGGTATGTGTGCACAATTCTTATCTTTGTAGCAATCAAAATAACAGTTGAATTACAAGCACAAACCACACAATTCATAATTTCTAGAAGCACAGTATATATTCACACCAATTGGCTGTCAACAAGAGTGTTTTATCAAGTAGCCAAAACTTATCAACTGTTCAAATTGTAGCACGTCTCAAGCACTTTGGACTTTTGTGTTTATCAAGAGTTTGCCTAAGTGTCTTGCAGTATTGCTTTTCTTCAGACCGCAAAGCATCAGTTTCAAACCCTTTCTGAGTTAGACTGGCTGGAGATGCTTAATCTATTCTTTCATTGCACCAGCATGCTGTGATATTGCTAATACTTTCAGTGTAATATAAATCACATATCTATCTGCTAAGTGGACACTGCAGATCACACTGCAGTTAAAGTGAGAATGTGAATATGTCCATTGAAATGTATTGTAGCTCTACTTTGCAAACTTGCCTGCTTGAAGCACTATAAACTAGTCAAATATAAACAAAAAAAAATTCATATTGTAGCAATCGGTTGCATGTGCAAAACTAGTCCTTTTTTGAGAGATATAAAACAGTAGTTCTTACAATTGCTGGTCTCTGAAACTTTTTCACCCTCCATTTTAAATCTAATTAAATCTAACGAAAAGTGAGGAACAAACGGATTGCTCAGGCTTCATCTAGACTTGGTGCGGAAGCAGTCACTGTAAGAGCTCTCTTCCAAAGCTCTCTAATCAAACCGTAGCCTTGAACTGAATTTAGCCTTCGGCTTCTGTTGTCCTTAATTCAGGAGACCTAAGGCTTTTTAAGAAGCTGACAACTGCTGAGTTTGTGTTAGCATTTGGTATTTACAGAGATATTCTCTATGAGCATTCATATCTAGCCCTTGTCATTGATCTTTCTATTCAATATGGTAGCACAACCATTTACAATTACCATCAACTGTTTTCTTTTAAGGCAGGTGCAATTTTGCAATACTGCAACATGAGTGTCAGTTGGGCAGTTTGCTGGTATCACTTCATTGGTGTCAAAGCTTTGGCCTGCTCTCTATACAGCTCTGCTTTTCACCAACTGCAATTTAGATGCTCTAAACAACGCATCAGCAGCAAATCCCCCTCAGAGTTAATTCAACCAGCCCATGCTCATTGGTGCCATGTTATGGGACGGCATCATATGCCTTATAACGTCAAAGTCAAGTGCTTCATTCTTTAAAGGGAGTAACATCCCATTTCCCAGCCTTCATAATCTGCTCATATACTCCACAGGTATGAAATAGGAGGATGGAGCACCAAGTTAGTTCTTATCAATGGGGAAAGACAGTTGTACTGCTTTCTGCCAGTCCAAGCCCATGTCTTTTGAGCAAGGCAGGCCTCGTTGGCACTGCTGGTAAGTACTACACCTGGTCAGTCTTTGAGGCTTAGGGATATTATTTTCTATAGATGTTTTAGCCTGGAGAAAAGGCGTCTTTTGGCCTTGGTTTCCCAGTGATTTTTCCCTGTATTTTGTTTCGCTCTTGTTTTTCTCTGGAGGGGGGGGGGGGGGGGGGGGGGGGGGGGGGGGGGGGGGGGGGGGGGGTTCTCTCCTCTGCACCAAATAGCTCTGCAAGGTGATGGTACCAGCCTCATTTCTTACTGAAAGGGTGGCCTAGCCATGAATAAAATAGAGATGGTAGCCCATGTACTAATACCTTTTCTAAATCTTCCTAAATCTTTAGCACCGACAGCCCTTGTCCTGACAATCCCAATTAGAGTGTAACTTCCTCTGAAGAATGAGGCTGAGGCCAACAAAGTCATTGTCTCAATTACCATGTGCACGAAATAAAGCATTGAAATCTATCATGTGGTTGTCTTACTTTCTGAGTAATCACTTCATATTCCAATATTCTTCAGCTTTCTGCACTGCATATGCACCTTGTGCCAGCCTTTATTATAACAGTTTTATATGAAAAAAGAACGATTTGATTTAATTTGTGGCTACAATTAAACTACCTTCTTCGTCATAGCACAGAGGTAAAGAATAACGTGCATTACATCATATCAGTAAAAGGACAATTAATTTTTGGCAATAACAGCCCTGCCTGTATTGCTACCTAGAGAGCCATGCTGGGAACGAATTCATAAATCCTCCTCTGAAACACAAGAAGTGAGGTGCTAGAGGGCATCTGGTAAGTCTCCTCTATTATAGTTTAGCAGATTTGTTTCTGATTCATATTCAATAGCACTGTAGATTTAAATACGGAAATAAAGGTTAAACTCCCGCTAGGCAGCACATCTCTTTTGAATGCCAGCCTGTCTTACCGTGCCGGGTGCATGCTGGGTTCACATGTGGTTTTGTTGCAGCTTAACGCATTTATATTGCTTGAGAGTAAGCAAAAAGCTCGGAGACTGCAGTGTGACTCGACAGCTCTGTAAGTTCTAATGTGTGTGTGTGTGTGTGTGTATAGATATAATGTGTATATATATATATATATATATATATATATATATATATATATATATATATATATATATATATATATATGTGTATGTGTATATATATATAGATAGATAGATAGATAGATAGAGATTGTGAAATAAAGAAATAAAGAAAATAGTACAATACATGTGATTGGTAGTATGTCAATAAGGTACTACCTGAGGTGTTTTTTCTACTGCATCTCTCTCTATATCTATCTACTGTATATATCAATCTATCTACTTCTCTACAAAATATTATTTCTTCTCTAATGTTTTACTTTTCAGTCAGCCTCCGGAGTGGGTTAAGAGCTAGTTACTGTGACTGTTGGCCACCAGCCTACAATGTACTGTATGTGTAACTATCTCAAAGCTAGTCTATCTCCTAGGTCTTCCAAAACATTTTTTGTTCACATCTAAACAATTTTAACTGTTAAGACTGAACTGTTTTTTTATATTACCATATCACATTTTTCACCACAGGTTGCCAGACTTCAGTACATCTCTCCTGGTCTATGAAATAACATTTTTGATAGGAATTAATTTGGGTAAGTTTTGCATGATGATAGTACTATACTATGTACTGTATTTAAAGATTTTGTCTAAAGTGTTATTTATTAATTACTTGCACAGACTGTATGTGTTTTTACCTGCGTATTAAGTAACAGTTTAGTTGCATTTCCAACAAATGTATAGATTAACCATATTACAGGGTCCCACTCTTGCTCAAGTGCTGTAGTCTAATTTTCCTGAGATTTTCTGAAGTGTCCAATACGTTGTAAATATGTGAATGCAAAGTTGTTGCAAACAACATTTGGTTCGCTCAGAAATGAACAACAGCGTCACTCTCTGACCGTGTTAGAAATCTGTGAAGCGGTCGGTATTTCAACCATAAACACAGCCTTACGGTATCAGATAAGCAGCCGTGCAGCTCTGGAGTCGGTCACACGAGATAACATTCTTTCATTGCAGTTGGCTGAGGATGATTCATGTTCACAGGACTGCAAAGGAGGATTTTTTTTCATCAAGCTTTTCAGTGCGCGATCTGATTTTGGGCTTTATTGCAACAAATCTCATAAGGTTCCCGGGAAAAGGATTACTGTAAATCTTCAGCAAAAGTGCTTTATAAACAGATCATATGTTACATCCTTCATAGGTGCAACTGTGTTTTTAAGGAGGAATTCAACAGATGCTAGAAGACTGCTTCTCTTTTTCTGTCTTCTTTGAGTCGGTATGTGATTTATTTTCTGAACTTCGGGATATATTAACTCCACATTACTGCCTGGATACGTGTTGTATGCATTCCTCCGAGATTCAAGATCTCCACGGCATCACTTCGTTCTATGAGTGTGTATATGTGCTAAAGTGATTTAATGCTCACATAAGCATCTGAAGTCTTCACAAAAAAACATCATGTTCAAATTTTTAATTACGAAATCGAGATGTTTCCTGTGTATAGTGTTTAAATACTGTGATTCTAAAATTCTAAGCCCGTGACTATAACACATTTTTAATAATGCGCGTACCGAACAACGACGATTGTTTTTTTTTCGACTAATAAAAGTTAGAGACTTGATTATATATATATATATATATATATATATATATATATATATATATATATATATATATATATATATATATATATAAATGTAAGTAATCTGTTTTCCTGTATGTTTAGTGTTGTGCTGGCATTTGCCGCTCATGTGGCCGACAGGAGCAGGCAGCAGGCTGCCCTGTCCGCGGGACTCGTCACTCCGCAGGGCGGCCCTTTGTGGAAATGTCCTCGCTATCTCTCCTCACCACGTCCCGACAGGCAGGAGTGTCCGGGTCTTTATATGTTGCAACCCCGAGGGTAAGACAGTACATAGTTTTTATACGTCAAAATTAACATTGCTTATTCAAGATGTACAGCACCACTGTTTCATTTGTGCGTATTTGTTTTCTGTACTGTCACATAGATTACATTTAGTTAAGTTATGAAGAAGAAAACAAACTGGTGCAATACGCTATGTTTTAAATTAGACGTTTTAGAGTAGGTTCGCTTTCTGGTATGAGCAGGCACCTGTTATGTAAACATGGACTCGAGTGTCCAACAGCTGAGGTCTGCTAAGTGTTTTTTGATGTTTGTAAAGCAGAAGTGGTGTGAAATGAAAACGACCAGACTACTACGACTGTTTCTAGCGACTCTCAAAAAGCCACGTTAGGGGGCTTTATTGGAAAATAATTGCAATACAGGTATATCCCAATAGTGAGCCATTGTCAATGAAATAATACATTGAAGGATGGAAAGGTGACATTAATGACACAAATCGTAGTATGCGTTTTTCAACAATTTGTGAAATAGCTGAATAAATAAATAAATAATCTGTGCCAAATTATTTGGCCTGGTCCTAAGCAAATTAACAACTTTTGATCTGGTAGGGAGTTATGTTTTCCATTCAATCCATAGACTGGCTTTTACAAAACTTACAAAATAATTAAATGTAATCACAATGTATTTGGTATTCTAACTATGCAGTCATTATTACATTGAATTATACATGGTACACACAGCATGTATATACCGCTTAGTCCTTGCTCCTGCAATGTTTATTCAGTCAGCCCAGCACTTCATAATGAAGGTAAGTGGTCACTAGCCTGCAGCAGTACCAGTTAGTTGGGGTGAGGTGGAAATTTCATCCTGTGTATAAATACATATATTTTCCCTAGACAGTCTTTGTTTGGTGGAAGAGCTCCAGGCAAAAGCTGTAGTCCAGCTGCCATGACATCAGCTATATTGTTGGTTTACACCCCCACCCCCTGTACTGGTTTTTACCAAAATGTAGAAATCATTCAAATGAACTGTGACACACTGTAACCAGACAGGGTCAGTATCATGACAGAAACCTTTTTGGCTTGCATATCTCTGTTGATACCTTGTTGCAGTAAATGTCAGACATACAGATCGTGGTGGTATTTTTCAGCAGCATTTTAATGAAATCTCAGATTTGGCTGAGGGTAAATGGACTTGCAAAAAGCAGATGAGACCACCAAAAACAAGCATAGACTAAAAGACAGTAATAGGAGATTGACAGTTGCATTTCCACAACATAGTGAACATAAAAAAATCATAATCATAACCAAAGAACTGATTTTGCAGTTGTCTACGTCAGTAAATAAATATTTTGTACTTAAGAAGCTGTGGCGTGTAACTATGAATATTTATTTGCCTCCCAGACTATTCATAGTATTCAGAATTTCAAACATAAACTTCATCTGACTGGAGGAGCACACAGCAAATAATGTTCAGGTATTTGTTTCAGTAGTTAAAATCAACCTCTGGGTAATTTTAGTGTATTTCAAGTTAAGTTCAGAGCTGCAGTAATACCTTTTGCTGGTGACGCTGTTCTGCTAAATATTTATGTTTTGAATATAAAAGGATTTACTGTATTCTTGCTCAAGCTGTTACGCAAGCAACCCTAATTAGTTAAACAAAATATTTGGTTGTATACCGCATAATGAACAAACTTGCAAAACATAAAATATCCTGTAGGGGACACTATTGTCTTTTGCTTGCTGTAAAATATTTTATATGCTAAAACTATAGTTTAACTATAGTTTATATATATATATATATATATATATATATATATATATATATATATATATATATATATATATTTTTTTTTTTTTTTTTTTTTTTAACGCATTTTATGGAATTCTTGTTAAGACGAACAGGTCAAAGCAGGTTACAAAACAGACAATGTAAACAAGATTAATCACAAAGTTAGAGAGTGGGACCTGCCAAACTAAGAATGAGCTCTCTAGTGTTGCAGACTGCAGTTGTCCAGTCGGCCACTGTGACAGCACTTGCCTGGTGCACTTTCGCAGTGGATCTTTCCATAAGTGTAATGTTTGGAAAAGTGTATAACCAAAAAAAGACTGAGTGATAACCCAGATACCACCCAACCCTTAAAATAGACTGTTTAGCTCCTGTTAGCTCTGCTAGCAAAAGTAGTCTTGTGTGAAGATTAAGGTCAAATTGGGAGTCGTCGCCAAGAAGGAGCAACTCGGGAGTCAGCGGCACCTCCACACCAGTTCATTTAGATAACACAGTAACTGCATATACCTAAAAGCTTGCAATGATAGGACACTCCCAAATCATGTGTAGGTAAGCACCTACAGTCCCCTGAGTGCACCCATAACAGACAGGGGCGGGAGTGATTTTCATCTGGAACCACCGATATGGCGAGCAGAAAATCTGTTTAAAATTAATCAATTGGTATGCTAGATTTTTGAGGATGTAAAAAAATGGATCCTACACCCTATTCCAGTCGAGTCTCCCAGCTGGCTAATGCCTCTATGCCAGATAGTAGGCACCAGGAGGGAATTAGTATTATGAGCTATTACATGGTTATATAGAGAGGATACGAGACCTCTTGTGGTGGCTGTTGAACTAAACAATTGCGCTTCAGGGTGAAATGAGCAATGGTGTATTCCATGAAACCCCATAGGCACGAAGGGCTGAGCGAAGATACAAAACAAAAGAGAACCCAGGGAGTATGTTTCCTTCAGAGCCCTATTTTTGAGGCCAGAGAATGGGAAATCCTGAAGGCGAATTGGCTTAATCATAGACTCTTCAGTTGAAACCGGGGCACTTGAGTCCAGCCAGGTTGTAACAGCCCTCATATTGGTTATGTGTTTTTTTGTTTTGTTTTTCCTCCAATATTGAATTATTGTATTTCTTTCTGTAATGATCCCTCTACCTGGCTCTGAGCATTTGTATCTACTTTCCTGGAGATTCCTAACTACTGTACATTGGAGCACAGAACTACAAACATAACTTCAGATGATGTTTACATCACAACTTAACCTGCATTCCAGTTAATATCCCAGTTGGTTTCTATAAAAGTACTGAAAAGCTGTTTTTGTTTTTAAATTTTTTTTTTTCATGCACCAAAGTAATTTATCAAAATATATACTAAGTTAATTGTGTTAATGTTCTAAACATTAACAGTGCTTCTAAACATTTTTCATGATTCAATATATTAGTATTGCTTTCTTCATCATTGCAGACACAGAAGCTGAAAGGAATTCATTGAGAGAACACGTTTATCCTAAACTACGGGAATTCTGCAGGGAAAACTATGGGATAGAATTCCAGGTATTGTTTCTTTTTCACCTATCTGTCTGTAGTTTTGTAATTGACAGATTGTGTGCATGTAACAGAATGTATGTGTGACAGGGGGCAGTGGTGTCCTAAATTGCTGGATTTTTGTTTCTACTATTGTACAAAGATTAATTTGAAATGCTATAGTTTAGATTACAGAACAGTACTACATGTGAACCAGTCACACAATGAAATCGTACTGTTGATTCCCCATTTACAAAGACTATGAAACTACAGTATATATATATATATATATTATATATATATATATATATATATATATATATATATATACAATGTGTACAGAACTTTGGTATACTTAAGTATTTTTTCTATGACTTGTATTCAGAACCTAAAAAACCCCCATCATTTTAATAAGAATATAATACTTTCACAACTGTGCACAGCAGTGTTTTCACTGATCCAGGGGAAGGACATTGATAGGCTTATCCTTGACATCTATAGGTAGAGGTTTGCTGCAAAGAAGCTCATTTATTGACATAGCGACATCTGAAGAGAGGTGTCTGAGCTGAACATATCTGACAGTGGATTGTACATTAAATGCCATGTTTGTCGGCATGAAATATTTCAAGGCCCCAGAACAGCATGTGTATATATGAATGTTTGCACACACTCGTAACGGCTTGGATTGAGATCCCAATAGGCTTTAGAACTTAAGCATACATGGACCTGCTCAGCACTTGGTACAGAGTTTTTTTCAATCCCCCTTAAACTTGTGACTTCGTCTTTTATCCTTTTACTGATGTGGTATTGGAAGGCTTTTGGTAGGTTTTTTTTTTTTTATGTTTTCGATGTCTTTTTGTATTGTGAATTGCTAGTCACCTCTTCAGACACCCTCTATGGTAACCTGTGAGCTAGTCCCTAGTCCCTTATAAAGATTCATATAGCTGATACTGCCCTGTTAAGCCCTATCATATTACTAGTAAAGTGCCGATGCAAGCTACACAGGCAGCATCTAATTATATACTATTGTATACTATAGTAATCCACCAGAACAGTCAAAACATTAATTAAAATAACTCAAGTTGATTGGTGTGGCTAATGGTGAATTTCTTCACCTCAATTCTGGGGGTTTAAAATAGGATTATCATCACTGACTTCAGACCCTAACCACTCTCCTCTTTAAGTCAGATGTATGCGTATTCATCTGTTTTAATAGGATCAGTAAGTAGCGACTGAGCTAAAAAGTATTTCAAACAGCTGTCAGAAATCTCAGCGTACTCTTTTTATTTCTGTATATATACTCTAAGCACACTCTTAAACTTGGGGAGATGTTCAGGAGGACACAGGTGTTTTAGACTCCTGTAAGTAGGTCATGCATACACTGGGCTTGCAGCGTATCCAGATGACTTTTAAACAATCAAGAAAATCACACAGACTTATTCAATTTGAAGTTTTAGCGAATCAGAGTAGTATTGTTACTCCTTCCGTTTATTAAATGCTTAAAAATGGATTGAGTAGTTACAGACTGCTTCAAATCCCAGCTGACAGACAGTCTGGGCATTTCCAGTCCAGTGCATTTACAGTTTTAACATCATTAACACTTCAATACAGTAATATGAATATGGTTATATAATCATTTAGTCTTCAGGCTATGCATGCATAAAGCTAAAAATGCCCACCGCTAAATTCCAGCATTCAATATATATCATTCTCTTAAGACTAAAACATAATTTCTATACCTTATAGCAATGCATTAATATAAAAGAGATATTAAATTCAAATATATGTTTACCTTCCAAAATGTATGGAAGTGTAGAATATAATATAAGGACAGGAAAAATAAGAACTGTCTTCAAAAGGCAGAGACTTGACATCGACCAAACAGCAATCAGTTTTTCAGAGACCCTCAGAGCATGGACCATGTCAGCTTGTAGTTAGCAAGTTGAGCGATATCGAATGAGGTCTTGCTCTGGGCTTATATATGATTTTCCTTCCATTGAATACATCAGAAGTCCCAAGTAAATCTAATCATTGACATTTCTTATCTATAAGTTAATTATCCATTCTCGAAGGATCTGGTCAACTCCTTTTTCAAAGTTGATTGGATATAACCAAAAAATATTGGAACACGATTTCATCGCTCTCTTTTTCCAACTCCACCTTTTTCTAAAATGTCAGGTGGTCCAGAGTTCACAGAATCCTTGCTATAATATAATACAAGTATATGCGTGTATATGAGAGGTGTTTTTAATGTGTAACACCAGCTCTGTTTGATTATATTAAGCAAATATATGTCCCTCTTAGCCACATATTGTCTTACCTTTTCAATGTCAATGAGCCAGTTTAACTTCATATACAAATGTGTGTTAATAAAGTATGAGACAAAGACTGCCTTTGAGTAAGCATGCAGTGGTCAGTTCAGTTGTTTTCATTTAAATTTAAGCTATAATAAACATGTTAAGTATAATTGCCTTATTTACATTCTCGGACTATGCCTGACCTCTCTCTCTGTTTCTAAAAGTTTCCTGCTGAAGCAGGATTCAGACACCCTCCTTTCTTGGCAAGGCTTGTTTTGCATCATATGAAACATCATTGCAAGCACTTCTGCAGATTCACCACATGAAGTCACAAAGAAAGTCGCGACTTATTTGATAAAAACTGATACTGGACACAACTCCCCTAACTCGTGGAATGCTCAGTATGATTGCCAGGTTTTCTTATCATAGAAACACCTTGGATTCAAAACTGCAGACTACAAGTAAATCTCACTTTGACTGCCAAAAAGAACCTTCCATCTCTAGCACTGCTCTGCTTGCAAGCAGATAAGGGCAAGGCTATTTTTTATCGGTTTTTTGTGTATTAAAAATATTGAATACAGTTTACACTTTGTGTCTAATATTCCAACCTAACAGTTACTGTTTTTTATTGCAATAAAACCTTTATATAAACTAAACATTTATATTCTTTAATTTAATAGATATTGAAATGTCTAAAAGATTGTTTGTTTAGTTGGAGAAAGAAACTGAACTCTCTATGCTTAGTAACAACACAATCAAATAGAATCAAATAGGTCTTTTTAGTTTCAAATATCATTCTGTCTAGAAAATGTTACCCTTTTGTTTTTGCTAATTTGCAATACCTAGCCTCCGTGTTTAGTTCCCCCAGATGCCTGCTTCTTTCAAGGTTACAGGCTTCCACCTGCAATAGCCTGACTGGCTTCCAAGAGTGTACGTGCACTAATAACAAAGACACAGAGACAAGCTTTTTTTCTAACACTTGTTCAGTTTTCTTAGTTCAAATCATTGTAACCTGTTCATAATTTGCTGCAATATTATTTATGCTGGTTTTATATTCTTTAAAACACAGTATAATTATTACAATATTCTGACAGTGTCAGTTAGTACTGAACGTCTTTTGTTTTTAGCTGTAATATGTTCTTTCAACAATAATACTGTTATTTGTAAGTTTAACTTTAAATTATCTTATAACATGTATTTCTGATTCAGTTACTTCAGTATAACAGTTGCTCCTATAAATGGTAATATTATTTTACTGAATTAAGTCGGACCCCTTTCTCTGTTCATACAAAATCCAGTTGAAGCAGGTGTTAAGACATCCTAGCCTTTTGCCAATTTTTAGGTGTTGATTAATGAGACATGAAGTAATGAAAGTAAAGTAACAAAAGAAGCTACTTTTTCTCATAAAACTTGAATAAACTAACAAGGCCTTATGATAAGAGCCTGCCAAGTTTGACTTCTTCCAGCAGGTGCTTTCATAGACTGCACACAACAGCTATCCATTGTTTTCTACTGAGTATACAGATCTTTTTGAAAGGAACATATGCATATACATTAAAGGAAAAACAATCCAAAGAAAGAACAAGTTCTACAAGTTTCAGAAGAAATTGGTTGCAGGTTCTTTTACTGTTTGTTTATCAAGGAAGTGCTTAAGTACTTGTAAACCATCACTGTTGGGGAGAACTGTGTAGAGGCTTTTGATATCCAACGTGAAAAGAATGAGATTTTCACTGTTTCTATGCAAGACACAGTTATCTAGTATTTGAAAAAATGGTTAGAGTCTTTGAGATATGTAGGTAGAGATTCTACGATGGGTCTGAAAGTATCATCAAGAAACTTTGAAATGATTTCTGTGGGGCAGGAGCTGCTGATACAATGTGACTGATACAATTTTTTTAATTAACTAGTCCCATTTTTGTGTACCTACATTACCTTCCACACAGTGGAATGTCTCGTATCTGACCGTCACATAACTGCCCCGATCAATTAACCGCCTCGTTAAATGAATAAATAAATATTAAAAGTAGGCTGCGAGAGTAATGGCCCTGGCAGCAAATGCAGCTTCCCCGATGGAAACAGAAAGAAAGCATTATAGCAATCAGCTTTTTGGTGTATTCCCCTTTAAGAGAGGCGGGCTGTGTGCGTGTTAGTCAGCTGTGTGTAGGAGTGATGTTTCAGTAAACCAGTTGAGAGAGCTTTGTTTTTTACTCTTTTTTTTGTGCAATGTACAGTTATAGCATATATGACGGCAACAGTATTCAAGTGAGTGTGTGTTCGGGCAGCCGAGAGGGGCCCACCGGCCGCATACCCTGCCCTCTCGCTGGCTCTGCTGCTGCAGTGAGGGGCTGCTTTTGCTTTGGTAGTCAACAACAACACTGAATTTAGTGACTGTACTTGCTAATTCCAGTCTGCAGTATATTACAATACCCTGGTTTGGGCATCAAAAATTAGACACCATCTCAGAATGTGACAAAAGTATCAGGAATTGTCAGTTAGCCCATTCTATTATAATCTCCTGTTGGGTTAAGGGAATAGTGAAATACATTTTCACCGAAAAATGCTGCTACTGCATATTCATACAATAAAACCCATGAAGTAAAATAAATGAAATATTAAACGTTAATTAAAACTTTTTATCATTTAGTCACGTCTTGGATGGTGATCCTTGAGCCAGCTAATTTTATGTGGTATTGCATGTCATTGAAGTTAAAGTACATTTTTCAGGTCTGAACTCTGATCTATAAGCCAAGATGACACAATATGCATGTATCCATTGTAAAGGAACACATAATTTTCTTCAGAGACATTTATCTTAGACATGTGCCTTGCAGGTTGTGGACCTATACTGGGGAATAGAGCCAGCAGAATGGCATAGTCCTGAACTCCAGAGGATCAGAATGAGACTGCTGGAAGAGTGCCTGAGAACATCTACAGGTCCATGTTTTGTTGTGGGTATATTAAAATAAGCCTTAATATTGTTTGCCTTTTCGGTGTGTTGGTGGTCTGTTTAAAATCTTCCTTCTAGAAAGTTAATGGTAAACAGCACAATTCGTCAGTGGTTGCATCACTCACACGAACCATGCATTAATAATGGAGTCTATTGACTCTAAAACCATAAAACAAACTGATCTAGTTTTACCATCACACTTGGATGTGTGTATGTAAAATAAGCTCTTTGTTGAGAAATGTAATATTCTGACATATTAAACTGAAAAATAAGACTGTTTGTATTTAAATAATAACATTTATTAATGTTAGCCTTTCTGCAGAATTTGGGGGGGGGGCACCCTTAATTGTTGCCTGCCTGTCATTCCCAATCTCCTATTTAACCCCTAATCACACACACCTTCCTTGTCTACTGTTTTTCGTTTTAGAAAACGCTCAGATGCCGACATTCGTGCTTCAGCTTCACGTCTTCGCTAGTATCTAAACTTCATCGCCTCGCTCGTTTCACTGCAGGTCACTTTTCTGCACAGCACTGCCAAGATATTATCAATTAATTTCCTACCTGCTCCGGTGATTCTTCTCATCATTCAGCTTCTCTATTTGGCTGCAGGAGCTCCAACGTTAGTCTTTGCTGTTCCATCCTGTCTCCAACCCAGCAACAGCGCCATTCAAAGTGCAGCTCCATTACTCAACGTTCTCTGCATCTTCATTAGAAAGACTGGCCCTCCGCTAAACTTTCAAAGCTCCGCCAACAAGACAGACATTCCCGTCGTCAGTGATTGCCTTGCCTTAGCTCTATTTAAATCTACCACTAAGCTTTGTTTACTGAATCTGTCTTTACTTCTCGCCTGCAATCAGACGCCCCTCCCCCGCTCCTCTCTCAGCTCCCACTCCAACAGAGCCAGCACAATGTTCCGTTCCATCAGAAGATCCTGTCCTGGACCTCCAACAGGTACGTTCAATGTTTTAAAGACCTGTCCAGCCCTTACAAACTCTACTCAAGCAGTGGTGGCTCGTGACTTTGATGGGTCTCATAACACACTCCAACGACACTGCTATACTGCAACTTTTCCACCCGTACCTCACACACCATGGTTACCATGGCAACACCCTCATTGAGTGACTGTAGGGGAGTGGTAAGTTGTCTTGGTGACCAGGCAGCTTCATCAGGCACTGCGAACCTGTGCCTCAGTACGCAATCTTCTGGCCTGCTGCTGCACTTTCACAACTTTAGATCAAGTTCAACTCACCGAATTGTGACATCTAAATACTGCAGGCTCGTCTTGTAGACCTATGTTAACGTATTTATATACATCACCAACTGTTCTAAAACATGTATCGAATATATTTATTATTCAACTCTAAAAAGAATATGCAAATCTTTTTATACATGAACAAGGATTTTATTCACAGTAACCAAATATATTCTACCCAGCTTCACTGAAGCCAATGGTTTCAATTCCAAACATAACTTCTAGATGGCAGTATAACACCAAAACTTCTACATGTTGTAAGATCCTTTGCTAATGCTGCGAATCTCGCACTCTCCAACTTTTCTGTCCGTTCCTGCAGTTCATTGTCACTCCGAGGAATTTTCTGGAGTTCCCCTCCTGCCTCAGCCTTTTGTCTACCTATATTAACTGACATTCTTCAACCCCCCCCCCCCCTTCAAGGACCTAGTAATGAAGCCAGGTGCTTGTCGGCTTTCTGAGATGCTCAGAATCCACCGTCACATTAACTTCCGGCTTCCCTGCATCAGGTATCCATTCCTGCAGCCTGTTCCCAGATTCGCACTGCCCCATCTGGTTCCGCTCCCCCAAACCAACCAACTTCATCAAGGCACGTTATACAACTTTCAAAGTCATCATTTCAGCATTTTTATTCAACTATCCAAAGTCAGTTCCCCAGTATGCCCCTGCGCTGCCATGACAAGGTATATTTTCGCAAAAAACAGAAAAAAGCCCTTTTTCCTTCATATCCCGAAACTGGTTTTCATCACATTTCTCCACACTCCTTACCAGAGCAGGTCATTCACCTCAATTCTATACCCCTCATTCGGTTAGGAAAAGAGTAACAACCTCAGCAGCCGGCACTAACATCAACCTCCACCTATTGAAGAGTATGGGGCGCTGGACTTCATCAGCAGTAGATACGTACATTCGCCTATCTCCCACCCAGCCCATCAGAAAATAGCTAGCCTGCGGGGCTGCCTGACCGCCGGGGCTACCAGAGGTTTTCCCGTTTTAGAAGGGGTTGTTTTCTTCTCCACTGAGCAGCAGGTAAATGCGTAAACCATTACACACTAACCCTTCTAACCCCTCTCTGTCTCATATGTCTTTTCAGCCTTGAACCTAAGTTATGCATTGGCACGTACTCTGTTGTTTATCTCACAGTGAGGTTCTGTGGGGAGCCAGGGGTCCAGTCTTTGTGGGGTAAGTGAGCCTCACTTCCCCTACTTTAGGTCAAGCTGCGCTTCCTCAACCTTATTAAAGGGAGGTTTTCACCACGTGAGTCAGAGGGGACCCACGGCCACACTATCCTTCTGCAGCTCATGCGCTTATCTTACCTCACAGCAGTAAGGTGCTATCCTATATTTAACATTTCGGGATGTGGCCCACTTTAATCGCTCAGTTGCTCAACTAACCCATCTGTTCTCATTCTTTACAGGTTACCTGCGGGACTCCCCTCCACTCCTGGCTTGGGAGACCGCAGCCTCACCTCATTTAGAGGGCAGCACCACAATGGTCAGGGAACCTTTTAATATTACTTCCTTTCAGGTCTCAGGGAGACCTATTCTTGCCCCGCAAGGTGGCTCTGCCACGTCTGAATTTTCTTAAGTTTTCAGATCCCCGGGGCCGAATCCTTTAAGACCAAGCCCTCTTCTGCGTAGAGGATGGCTTTCTGGTGTGGGATCTCTTATCTGTCCAGACCGCAGTCTGTTCAGAAGTCCGGGCTGCAGCCTACTTCTCTCAGGCGCACCCCCTTCGCCCATTACTGTTGCACTAACACCTTGTTTCTGCATTCTCTGTACTACCTTATAGTCCCGGCAGGCGGCCCGTGAATTACAAAACCTAAAGCTTACAGCTGTGGCCAGTTTTACATCACCCTATAGAATTAACTAATTTTCCTTCTTAAAGTCGAATGAAACCAGCTGAATAATGTTACATATGCGATGTTTACTGATGACACGGTCAATTACAGGTACTTTGCACGTGTTTTCCATACGCTTACTGAACGGGGCTGATTGTCAAAAAAATGAAAAATGTGACATTTCAAAATTTAACATGAAATACTATACTACTATCCGAAGGGCATCTCCGGTAAAGCATTGGTAAACATTTTTGTATGTACTCACAATGTGATATTACTAAATTTACTATGATTAAAATGATAAATAGATATATATATAATATATATATATATATATATATATACTATATATATATATATATTATATATATATATCAGTTCTCACCAAAATCGTCTCACCTCTAAACAAAAGCACAAGCAGGGTTTGGGTTAAATTTGCTATTAGACACAGACAACTCTGCCTAATTGTTATGAGCTGCAGTGTTACTAGTGTTTTTTAAATGGATATAACTTCTAAACACTTGTAAATCTTATAAGAGTGTCGTCTTGTGAACAAAGGTGTAAATACAGTAAAACAAATCCCATTAGGAAAATGTGAACAGCAAACTTTGAGTTTATATCTTGACACTTCCAGCTCATTTGAAAGCGATTCAATTAAAAAGGCAAGCCAAACATTCTCATCAAAGTTCTGTTGGTTTCACTTGCATGAAATACTGCTTTTCAAAACGTATAATATCTTTATACGGGACTCTCATTATTTTTTGTGGTGTTGTGTATTCTTTGCAAGGCCAGCATGTATGATTTGCAACAAATACGAGTGATATGAATTGAACGAGATATGTCATTGGCTGGCATTACCTGGTCTATTTTCAAACATGTAACTGTTAGCAATTAAGCAGGATTTGTAGTATCTTCAGGCTTCTGTGATGTACAATGACCAGCAGGTGGTATCTCTTTGTTAAAATAAGTAAATTGTGGACCCTGAACAAAGCTGTCTCAGTGCTGTGCAACGGTGTACATCCAGATGGAAACAATGCAAAAAAACTTTAGTTGAGGACGGAGCTGTAAATGTGGATGTATACTAGTGTGACAGCAAACACAGAGGAAGCTGGATAATCACAGACGGCAGCAGTTTTTTTGATCTCCAGGCATCGTTTATTGTTTTGCCTTTGGGGAGAGCAGTCACAGCATCATTTGCATTTTATGCTCATAATTACAATTCTTTGGTGGTGAGCTAATATAATTTCATATTGTAATATAACATATATACAAAATGAAAAACAAGATGTGTGACTGTGAAGAAATGAGACTAAAGAAGGCAAATTAGGAAATAATCATTTTGAAGATCTGGAAGGATGTATCTCATTGCAAACCCATGTTTGTGAACCCATTTTAGTTTTCAACAACAGATTATACAGTACATACCATAATAATAAAGCAAAAAAGATATACTCTATATAGTACTTTACTGACAAGGGCATTAGCTGGAAGGTTTTCCTATTTTACCTTTATAGTTTTAATTGAATGTTTGTATTTTGAAAACATGGAGAACGTGGAAATTAATAAAATAAATTAATAAAAAACAATGTTTGATGTTCATGAAACATTTCTAGAAAGTTGTTGGATTTTTTACCAAAAGTCAATGAATGTAACATGAATAACAATCTACATTTAGTTCTTCCAGACTGTATTTAAAAAGACTCAAGGGTTCATCTATAGTGGTTACACCACAGACACCGAATGCTGTGTGTGTTGCAACAGCTTTGTGAAACTGCTAAAGGTCTGCTCAGTGCATTTATCTTAATATTTTAAAAGTTACATGCTTATGTAAAGACTTGCAGTAGACCATGAGTGCTAAACAGATGTTTTCTTTCTTTAACACAGGCACTTGTAGGGGAAAAATATGGCAGCATCCGAATTCCAGGTGAGGTTGAATCGTCAGAGTTTGAAATGATTCTGGACGCTGCAGTAGAAGCTACTTTAGACACCAGGATTTTGGAGGAATGGTACTGTAGAGACGAAAACGCAGTCCCACCTGCATACTACCTCAAACCCAAATCTGAAATGCTGAAAAATGATCATAATGCAGTAAGTGTTCTTATACAATATTTACAGTTCTCCTTTTGTTTTGCCTTTATATGTTTTGCAGCTTCTCGCTCCAGTGGTCTAGCTGCAACCTAACACTTACTACTATACAAATGAACTGCTCTATTAAAGATGGCAATCATATTAAAATAATAAATACATGGATTAAAAAAAGAATGATTGAAATTAGGACCACATACTGTAGATAACAGAATCCTTTACCTTCTGATCTAGACTCCTAACCCATGACACTACTTGGCATAAGTTACAGGAAATGACATGCTTGGAGGGATACGATAAACAGGGTCCAAACTCAGTCAGAACTGCCATACAAAATAAAACATCTGGAATGGCATTTCAAATAAGTTTGTATAGATGAGTATAAACTAAAAAAGGATAGAAAATAGTAAATATTTGAAAGCAAAGTGTGATACTTGTTGTAAAGTGTATGTTATGTTTTCATCAGATTTTGTATCATATTCATTATTTGGTCTAACCTTGCTTATAGATTCCTAGATATTAATATTGTTTTGGTTTATAGTGACAGGCTGATCCATTGAATAGCCTATTTTGTATGAAGCTATGCCTATTTCAGGAGCAATTGGGGTGTTTTTGAGACAGCACTGTTTGAATGGAAGCTAGAATGAAGCTTGTAAAGGAGTGGCAAGGAAAACACAGTATTTGGTCATCATAGACTTCTGAGGGTCTTTCACTCAATCAAAGCATGTGCAGTATGCCACCACATCAAAAAGAAACCCCATTTATGACATCAGCCATATTTACTGTCTACTAGGCTTTATTCTCAATATGATTAGGGTTGACAGCAACTGCTTTAAAAAAATCATACGTGAAACCCCTTTCGCAGTTTCTTTTAACTGCAAAGTAAATTCTAAGCGGTGACATCACAATCACCGATGTACCTGAGCAATTTAACAGTATTCTGTTCAACCTTTTCTCTTTTCAATGCAAATCGGAATGCACTAAATAAAGATGGATTTTTCAAATGTGTATAGCATCAGTGTATGGGTAATATAAACAGAGCAGTCACTGCTATGACTACTCCTGCCGATATACCCCATATACAGACTATCGCTGTCATAGAACTCTTCTAAAGTTTTTTTTTTTCTTAAGGTTACTTCAACAGATGAAACGCCTATAACAGAATTCACAAAGTGAATAACTACAGTATGATATGAGGAAGCAGCATGCACTACTGCGCTTCAAGACAGGTGTCAACTTAGAAAAGCCCAACATGTCTGTCACTGATTTGTTGTTTGCTTCTCTTTTGAACAGCAAGACAGTTTTGTTTTATGAAGAAATGCAGTTTGAAAAAATACAATTTGTCACTGGCATTAAATTCACAGATCTCTTGGGGGAATGTAGAAAGTAATCTGTAATACTTTTGAATTTTCAGATGGACTCCACCAATAATTCACAGAATGACAAGACATGGCAGAACATATCTGAGGAAATCAAAAAGATTTTCAAAACAGCAGTTTCTTTACTACAGAAAAAGGGAACCATGAATAACAACCAGGCAAAGAGATTCCTCTGCTCTGGTATTATATATTTTATTTCTGCATGCAAGCTTCATCAACAGAAAAGGCTGCAATGGACTATATAGTTAGTCTGGAAACCAAAGTAAACATTAAAGCTTTTTTTTTTGTTTTACTCCAAAATGTCAAATGTTCTCTAGAGCATATTTTTTCTGAACCTACTGTACTAAAACAGTTAGTGTAATTATTCTTATATGTACTGCTTTTATGTATGTGCTGTATGCCACCACATCATGTGTGGATTTAGGGAGTACTACACAAGGATGACATGCAGATATATCCAAGGGATTCTGATGATGTCATTGGCTTGGTCTCTAAGCCAGCAGAATCTTGAGATGGAAACACACCTTATGCATGAGTTTGGTTATGTATTATTTTATATTGTATATGATCACGAAAAAGTACAGGTACAGCTGTGGCCAAAGGTTTTGCATCACCTAGAATTTTAGGATTGAGAAATCATTTAAAAAACTATATGATCATAATTTAGGTATTTTATTTAACATCTTGTAACCAAAGAAACTACAAAATGACATTGCAAAAGTCTACTGGAAGCCATAACAGTAGTACAATGTTTATAAATTATATTTAAATTATATTTAAAATGTCACAGTTTTCTATTTTTAATGTTTTTTGTTAAGTACATGGAAAACTACAAAGCAGTGTGTAATTAACGTAACATTATTCAGCAGGTTTCATTCGACTTTATGAAGCAAAATTAAAAGAAAAATTAATTCTACAGGGTGATGCAAAACCTTTGGCCATAGCTGTATACAACTGAGTGTCACTTTCCATTAAGTATAGACAAGGGTAGATGTGGTGACAGCAGGGGGTTTCAGAACAGCAGCACAGTAGTACAAAAGGAAGGAAGAAAGGAACAGCATCAGGGACAAATAATGCTGTAGCTAGCTGTAAATTAACTTCAGTGTACAGAAACAAAGAGGTTTTATTTCAGCCGTAGAACAGTGCGTATTACTAAAAATCCACCGCGAGACCAGAAATACAGAGCTTTATCAAAAGCAGAGAGACCATAGACCCACTATTCATAAACTGCAACAGGGTCTTATAGCTTTAACATTTATTACATTTCACAAAAGTAGCAGAATTTTAGTAGCACACTCTTTATAGCTTTTAGGAGTCTATTTTTAGACTGAAGGTTGTTCTCGCAAGCAAATTATTTGTGGGATTTCACCAGGTGTACAAATGTGAAGCTGCTGTAAAGAGCGAAGCATCGTCATTTTTTTTTTTTTTTTTTAAATCTCGTTTTCTTTTTGTTTGTTTTACAGCAATTGAAGATGAATTGGACTTTGCTTTGGGAAAACAAACCCCTGCATTTCTAAAAAAGTGTGTGTGCTACATTCGGAAAATCGCTAACTTTGACAGGCATGCCAAACTCCCAGAGATGGGCCGATATATGGATACAGTAGTGGAGAATGATAAAGTTGTGAGAAACCAAGAAGCCCATGAGAGACTCATTAAACTCAGGGATGAATTTATTCCTACTGTTGTTGCATCTTCCAACCTTCGAGTCTATACGTCCGTTACACATTGTGACATGAAACTTGGATATTCTCAAGAGGTAGAAAACCATTATGTGGAAGGCCTTTGTAAACAGTTTTATGAAGATATGGTTGACATAATCCAGGCCACAGTCCAGCAAAACTTTGACACTGAAACAGATCCTCTCTACGATGAAGTACTGCAACACTTATCTCTGTGTAAAACGTATGCCTCTTTCTATGAGCACCGATGTGAAGCTTTGGATGTGATACACAAGTATATTTTGCCCAACAAGGCAGGACGCATGAACCCCCTAATAGTCTATGGAGGACCTTGCACAGGAAAAACATTGCTTCTTGCTGAGGTGGCAAAACAGGTAACATTTATTTTATTAATACAGTGTTATTTGCGGGTGTGTTAAAAATTTTCCAACAGTGCTGACATTATTTATCATTCAACTTTTAGAATATGTAGCCACTCATCACAAGAATTGGGTTTGAAATTTAGGTGAAATTAAAAAAAAATAATTTGGCTATTGGATATAACATGCAAACATTTCATAACAATCATCAAACTTTAACTCTCACCTGTGTATTTTGACTTTAAAGCAGAAAGTAATAATAATAATGGATTTTCCTTGTAACATGATTGGGTTCTCTAAATGTCAAACTATTATTATTATTATTATTATTATTATTATTATTATTATTATTATTATTATTATTATTATTAATGTCAAAATATATAGTCTTTTTGTTTTTTGGCAGCATTTGCATTACCCCTGAACCTTGAATTACCTGGTTGTTCATTCAGAAATTCACTGGGATCCTGACCCCTGTCATGAAATCTTTTTAATGTATCACTAGCTTCCTTTTTGATAAGTCATCCATGTTGACTGACAATGCGGCTAAGACCCTGTAGGATTTATTCTATGACAACATTCTAATACACCTTGCCTGGGGGCCCTGTTCCTGGCATTGCTTTTCCATCAGGGACATTGTGTCAGTGTAACCTTTGCAAAGTTACATGTCTATTGGCATCAAGCCAAAATACATAGCAGGCAACTTGCATAGCAGTCATTGCAGCATTCTCATTCAGACTCATTTCCCTTCTGGCCATCCAGAACATGATGTTCTAATGTTTATGCCATATACTTACATTGCACACTTCTGCATCTACACTGTCAGGTGACTAGGTGTAGGACTTTTTTCCTTTTACTTCTAAAATCTAAAAAACTACCCTGCCCCTCCTCTTCAGCTATGGCTATAGCAAATATATATATGCTAGTGTGAGTCTGGAAAACATTGTATGCCGTGAACATGCATTTAGATATCTGCCATTAGATGCAGAATGCAGATTTTCTGTATTTAAGAATGTATATATTGAACTGAATAGCACAGCCTACTAAAGTATGCTCCCTTTATTAAATAAAATGAAACCATTCCAAATCATTGTTTGTATAATTAGGGTTACTGTGAAATTCATGGCAGGACAGTGGAATTTGGTATTCAGTACCAGGGTAAATGGGATGCAGCTGTCCGAGAGCGTCCCAGGTAGCTGATCTCTTAACTAAGCCTCCCACTTTTCACACTGCTTGCCAAACCCTCATCAGGAAATCATAAATCAGGTTGAGGTTAAACTGTTTTTAATGTATTTTAAACGTTTGCATTTATGGAGCTGAAGGTCTCCATTAGCTTTTTATAGTTTTTAAATCCTGCATTCACCCTAGATAGTTGGAAAAAGCCTCTTATGCAGGAAGTTCTCTGTCGGCTGTTTACCTTAACTATAGGTGGATATAAGGGGTACCACCTGGGCATCACCTCCCCTCATACCCACTAATGATAATCACTGGTACTTGCTGTCCATGATGCTGTAGTGCAGGGGTCTCAAACTCGTGGCCCGTGGGCCACATGTGGCCCGCACAGTGCTACAATCTGGCCCGTTAAATAATTACACAGAAGTAACTTAGTCTGGTCCGCATTTAGCTGCATGTGTAAAACTCAAGTAAACAGTTGTAAAACGTGTGTAGGCGATGTTGTGCATCGTTTATGGTTAGTTCTGTTATAATACATTGCTACCACTTTAAGACCTGTCACATTAGCTACCGTAAATTCACAGTCCTGGTTTACAGCAAAGATAAGAAACCATACAGACAGACTTGTGTTTGGGAGGCGCAACTGAATTGACAGTTTGGTGAGAGTGGAATTCAACATTTTGTGCCATAACGATTGACAAAAGATAATTTATCAGATCTAAACTTTTTTTCTCTGTTGGGTCAACATCAGTGCAAAAAATAAGAGTGGCGCAGAGACTATATGAACTACTCAACGTAGCAGTCACTCAAAACTATATCGTACAGGGATCCCCAACAAACGTAAATGAGCAAAGAAATGGCTTGATTTGCAAGGAAAGAGTTGCTGTTTTAAAAGAGTACAATATTATATGGCACTATACAACAAAGCATGCAGAGCAATATAATAAATATTGAGGAGAAGACAGCTTTGCAGTTGAAGAAAGGATTAGTGTTGGTCAACAACTTTTTCAGAAAGTGAAAAAAAAGTCAGAGGCAGCAGTTTTGGCAAGTTATGTGGTGAGGGAAATGATTGCTAAGTCTGGGAAGCCGTTCACTGATGGTGAATTACAGACTGTATAATCAAAGTGTCTGAGATCTTCTGTCCCGACAGGAGAAACATTTTTAGCAATATTAGCCAGAGCTTGCTTTTCTTGTTGAAATCATCCAAGAGTTGAATAACCTGAAGCTACAAGGTCCTGGTCAGTTTGTGACAACAGTGATGTGAAAGCATTCACAACTAAACTGAAACTGTGGAAAAATCTGATTTCTCAGAGTAATCTCACTCATTTGCCATCATGCTAGTCACTTTTGGAAGAGCTGGACATTGAAATGCAGTTCAGTGGTGCTGAATACACTGCTAAACTTGACCTGCTTTTGGAAGAATTTGATCAGCGGTTTGCAGATTTCAGAAAGCAAAGAGCAAGCCTCCAGTTGTTTGCTGATCCATTTTCAGTTGATGTGAAAACAGCACCAAGTGATTTACAGATGGAGCTCATTGATCTTCAGTGCAAAACACTTTGGAAGAATAAATTCAAGGAAACCCAAGATGTCGTCACACAGTTCTTCAAGCAGCTGCCACCATCTTTCCCACAGCTTTGAAAAAGCTTCAGAAAAACCATGGCTTTGTTCGACAGCACATACATTTGTGAGAAACTTTTCTTCACTATGACTATAAACAAGTCAAAGTACAGAACAGAATTATCTGATCTGATGCACACCTTGCTGCAATCCTGAAGGTTTCAACTGCTCAGTTACTAATGCCAAACATCAACAGACTCACAGAACTGAAACGTTGCTAGGTGCTTGGCAGATGCTAAAAACCTGTTGGCAAACCCAAATTGTAAAAAGGTTCTATGACAGTTTACTTTAATACTTCATGAAAGTATTTAATACTTTTTTTTTTTTTTTTTTTTTTAACCCGTGACGTCATTGGCCCTCCAGGAGGACTTCAGGATTGACATTGGCCCTCATGTAAATTGAGTTTCAGACCCCCGCTCTAGTGAAACACACACTTGCCCTGAATACTTTTAATACTACAGTTTTCTGAACTGCATGTTCCTTCCTGCTTTTAAATATTTTATTTTAATTGTCCGTATTTAAACTTTTAAATATTGGTAGTGGTATATACATGTGTGATGTGATTTTTGTATCTACATACAGCAGAATGCATTTATAATATGTGTCCCAAATGTAAGAACTTACATCATATCAGTCTGGAATTTTGTTTTTAACAATTTACTCCCATATTTCTTATTTCAGGCTTATGCATGGCTTCAGAAAGAAATGGGACCAGCCACTGATCCAGTAGTAATTGTAAGATTTTTGGGATCCACTGAAGTTGGTGCAGAACTCAGAAGTCTACTGCAAAGCATCTGTGAACAAATAGCAATCAACTACAGATGCCTTGTACATAGTAACCCACATAAGGTCCACGATCTGAAGGATCTGCTTGTAAACCTGATGAATGAGTCTTCATTCCATAAACCGTTGATAATTATATTGGATGCTGTAGAACAGCTTTCAGACAGCGACGAAGCACGCAAACTGTGGTGGCTTCCCATCCACCTTCCACGGTCTGTAAGGATTGTTGTCTCAACACTACCAAACAAACATGGGATTCTACAAAAAATTAGGTGCCTTATACATGACGAAGACAATTATGTCGAGCTGACGCAGCGTGACAGGAAAATGTGTAGCCAGATACTGAAACACCAGCTGTTAAAAGTGAAACGTAAAGTCACCTCAGGGCAGCAAATCTATGTAAACGAGGCACTGGCAAAGTGCACTTTGCCTATGTTTGTAAACTTGATCTTCCGAGAGGTCATGCATTGGAGATCGCACAAAGATGTTGATGATTCATCACTTTGTGTAACTGTACATGAAAGCATAGAGCAGCTATTTTGGTCCCTTGAGAACAAACTTGGTTCCAGGTTTGTGCTAAGAGCACTTGGTTACATCACAATGGCCAAAACCGGTCTAAGTGAAATGGAGCTGGAAGACATACTTTCACTTGACAATAGTGTTCTCAGTGAAATCATAGTCAGCACCAACCTGCAAAACCCATTACGGATCTCATACATTCTCATAGGAAAACTGAAGGAAGATTTGAATGGTTACCTTGTGGAAAGACAAGTGAGGAATGTGACTTTGCTTGTGTGGGCCAACAGGCATCTCCAGCTGATTGCCCAGAAACTTTACCTCAGCAATGAAGAGGATGTACATCAAATGCACAGTCTCTTGGCTGAGTATTTTCTAGGTGTTTGGTCAGGAGGAAGAAGGAAAATATTCCACTGTGAAAGTAATCACTTTGGCTCCCTTGACAAGAATCAAATGAACCTCAAGCATTGTGAAAAACCAAGTGTAGAGCAGTCTTCCTTCGATAGACAGACACCAGAGCAGCCATGGGTGTTTCAGTGTAACTCACTAGAACCTGACATCTTCTTTGTCAATCACCGTAAGATGACAGAGCTCTTACATCACCTGACAAGGAGTGGGCGGACAGAAGACCTGATGTTTGGTGTCATCATGAATTTCAGCTGGCTCTACACAATGATAAAAATAGGTCAGTTTGACAAAGCACTCTCAGACATCGATGTTGCTTATAATTATTCACAAGAGAAGGAGCTCAAATTTCTTGCAAGTACTCTTCGCAGTATAAAGTTAAAGGTGATGAAGAACCCAAGTTCCCTTTCTGCTGAGTTACAACAGAGACTTTTGCCTGTTGTTACTTCCTTGCCAAAGCTTAGACACCTCCTACTAGAGTGTGACAAAGATGGTCCCAAATATTGCTCTATTGTTCCTTTGCATTCATCCATGGATGTCACCTACAGTCCAGAGCGACTTCCTCTGTGTTCAAGTTACATGCAGATTGTTGAGGTTCTCCCAACCTTCAGCCCTGGTATTGTCATTGCTGCTTTGGAAAATGGATCTATCAGCACCTGGGATGTCGAGACTCATCAGCTTCTAAGGCAGATAGACACAGCTCACGCTGTTGTCCTTGGGATAAAACTTACTTCTGATGAGAAATACCTTGTTGTGGCTACAACTAAAAACACACTGCTCGTATATGATAACCATAAGTCCTGTCTTTTGTCTGAAGTTGAAATCAAAGGTTCAAAACAGTGTGGAGTTGGTGGAGCAGTCACATTTATAAATGGTTTCACATTGTCTAGCAATCATGCTCTTGCATGGCTTGAAGCAAGCAAAGATGTCAATGTAATAGACCTGTTGTTTGGATGGCCCTTATACCAATTTCACTGTTGGTATGAAGTCACTTGTGTTCAGTGTTCTCCGGACGGAGTATATGCATTCTGTGGGCAATACCTCAATACCACAACTATATTTAATTTAGGGAGTGGGGAAAAGCTTTCCACAGTGACATCTGAATTTTCTGGAGGATTTGTGAAGTCCATTCTTATTCTCGATACACTTCATGAAATGGTGATGATTGATAATGAAGGAAATCTCTCAGTTTGGAACACCGAAGAAGTTACAAACCCTCAGATAATTGAGGACTTTAACTGCAGAACAGAAGACAATGAAGTAGTTGGTATTGAGCTGTCTGAAGACCAAAGGGCAATTCTCATATGCAAGGCCAAAAGCATAGAGATTTTAGACACTAGTTTGTGGAAAATGGCAGAGAAGTTTAAGGCGAAACGGAATGAGCGTTTTGTTTCTGCAGTCCTATCTAAAACTGCAGAGTGTATCCTTGCTTCCATGGAAAATTCCTCATCCATCTTTGTGTGGCAGAGAGACAGTGGCCAGTGTACGGCAAGCTTAGAAGACATATCAGGATACATTGTCAAGTTAGTTAAATCTAGTCATCACAACTTGCTGCTGTCCCTTACCACCAGTGGCGTAGTTTCAATTTGGGACATAGATATCATTACAGCCATGTCGAACATAGACAAAACTGGAAAGCCAATCCAAAGCCTGATGTTACCTGGTAGAGGTGAACTGATGTATACACTTGATGGGTCTGAAGCAGTTCATAAGTGGAACTTTAGCACAGGATTCATTGAGACTGTGTTCAAGCATGAGGGGATTGTGGAAAACTGTGTACTGACATCATCGGGTGATCTAATGGTCACATCAGATGACAAATGTAGCCAGTATGTTTGGCACACTGCTACCGGTGAAAACATTTTCCGTATTAATGGACAGAAAATATCCCAGCTTCTGATTACCCACAATGATCAATTTGTTGTCTCGCTTTGTGAACAAAATGCATCTAGAGTGTGGAGATTAGCCACAGGCCACAAAGTATGCAACATTCTTGTAGCATTACAGAATGCATTCATCACAACTGCAAATACGTTCCTGGTTGGCATGACAAAGAACAAACTCTTAGCTGTGAGCTTGTGGTCAGGAAGTGTAACTAAGAAGTTTTGCTGCGATGATGGCACCTCCATTGTCAGTTTTAAACTTATACCTGATTGCCCTGATTATGTAGTTTTTATTACGTCCACAGAGACTGTTTACATCTGGAGTGTGGCAGAAGAGTCTATCTGCAGACGAGTACAACTCCCTACCAATTTTCTGAAAACTCTGGAAGACTTTCAAATTTCCCCCAATGGAAAGCTGGGAATTGTGTCCCGAGGGGATGAGAATATAAATGTTCTGGATTTACACAGTGGGAAGCTCAGAATTGTCCATGCCTCTGGTGTCATCTGGCGCCAGAGGCTGTCTCGGGACGGTCGCTACCTGGTGTACATTTGCTTTCAGAATGGAGATGATGATGATGATGACAGTGGTGCAGCCTCCAGTCTGATTGTAATGAGACTGGCTGATGGCAAGAGCATTGGTTCTTGTTCACTTTACAAAACTCCCACCTTCCTTGGTCTGTCTCAGAGACATTTGAATATCATAGTGGGATTTGAGGATGGAAGCCTTGGCACCTACACAGTAGTGGACCGAGTTGATGCAGCCTTAAAGATCAACATTGCTACTTCAAACAGCCGTCAAATTGTCAACAACGCATCCCAAAAAGTGCGACCCAAGTGTGCAACTTTTCCTTTTAAGACAATAGCAGATTGTGTTTGGAGGGAATCTACTGAGGTTTTTTCAAGAGACAGTCCCATAAATGTGTCAGACTCCGGTGAGGCAGAAACCACCCCAACAAAAAAACAGAACTATTGCTCAGACCGGCTGAGCTCTGCTATTGACTGCAAAAGCCAGGGCTTCCCATCTGAGAATTGAGTTTACAAAACACAGAAGAGTCCAGTCCAGACACTCAAATTGTGAAATAATGTTGATCAAAGTGATAGGAGTACTGTTTAAAAAACAAATATTGTATGTACAGCAGCAGCTAAACAACCGCATGGCTTTGAGGTGGACACAACTTCAGCGTCTTGCTGAAATAGAGATTCTTACAATAAGACACATGGGGCCCTATTTTAACATTGATACTTCTCCAGAATATCAAACTGTATTGAACATGCTGTCAATAACTCATCGGTTAAAGCCTTGTGAATAGGGCACATGGTTGAATAATCCTGAATAAGTATATCAATAGCCAGCTTTACTATATACTTAATGGCTGTTTGATACCAATGTGTATTGTTTTGGTTAATCAACCTCAATATAACAGAATACCATTAAGTGCTTTTTCTGCTGATGGCAGTGGTATAATCATTCTAACAAAAAGTATTATAAATGAACAGTTACCATTTAAGCTACCTATTATTATGTTATATTTTTTTCTAAAAGAGTAATTGTTCTAATACAAGCACATTATAACAAAAAACATTATTCACTGGAATTATCGAGTTTAAAACCATGATCTTTTCATTCATCATAATGTTTTTGAATTTGCATCAGCAAATCAAACAAACACATCATGTATCAACATTACAATATCATATTATTTTGCAATTTTAAATAAAATTTTAGAAAGTTTTTAATCTGGCTTTCGTATGCAGAAAAGTTAGTTGCCTGTAAATTTCAAATGGTTTTAAAAAGCTTGAACCAAATGTTTAAGAACTAAGCATAAATCATATGCAACAGATTTTAAACACATTTAGTATTTATGTTCTGTACTGTTACTGTTGTGCTTTGTGCAATATACTTAAATCATTACAATACAGAGGTGTAAAATCTGTTGATTTAAGATGTATTTTTAATTCTTAAACATTTAGTTTAATAATGCATACAAGAAGAATATAGTTACTGAACTGAATAACAAAATATTGAACCAGTAACTTAGTAAAAACTTCAGCTTGTCGAAAGCTGTATTGGTATACAGTGGCTTGAGTCCATTTTTGTGTGATGCAGTACATTGATGCAGTACACTGAAGTACAGTGTATACTTTTACAAAATTCAATTGCTGTCTTCACTTTTAACTCACTTTCTTCTTTATGATGTACTATGGTTCTGTATACAGTTCCCAGTCTGGTGGTGTTTATTCAATTATATTTATTCTTTATGATAGAATATATACTGATACAGTTTAATACGTTGCCTTTGCCTCACTTAGAGGGCCACACATACCCTTACAGCTACCCAGCACATAACTAACCCCTTGCCTTTCTTCAAGAAGAAAAACATGATAGTGCATGTAGTTTAAGAACACATGTATCTCAGAATAGCATGATTCAGAAAATTATGCTTCTGGTAGAGTTAGTTTCAGCTGATTGCTTGAATTCAAGGTTGCTGATGTAGCATGAAAGTGATTCCCTTGTAAAAAAACAGTTTACAAAATAAATTATTTATATGTTTATGCTTTAAAGTAAATAAAATGAAAAAAACCTTTGTCAGATTTTAAAATGTTTTAATATTGATTTATAACTTCCAAAGCATATATTATAATACATTTTAAAAATAACATACTGTATTAATGTTAATTCCAAACTACAATATGTATTTTATCAAATAAATAACTGTGTATTTAGTTCTGTTTTTGTAAGTCTTCACAAAAAAGACTAAAGGGCTGCCTTGGTATTAACCCTATTTGGTTCACTTCTGCAGTACAGGGGGAGTGTAGGTCTGTATTCAGACAATTATCTGAGACTAGACATTGAGTTCCTGTAGCAGTAAAATAATATTCATATTATTTTTTTATTATTATTTTACCAGACACTTAAATACTTGCCAAAGGTCATCAATTATATTTTTTATTTGTCTGCATATTTTTCATATGGTTAGTGTATACACCATAGTATTTTTGATTGTTGTTATAGTGTGGATGCCTCTGTGTGTGTGTGTGTGTGTGTCTATATATATATATATATATATATATATATATATATATATATATATATATATATATACACTTTTTTTTTTCCCCCAAAAGTTTACATACCCCAGTGGAAATTTATAATTTCTAGAAATTTCTCAAAAGCAAATAATTATAGGAAAAATCTTTTGTAGCAAAAGTTTTGCTTTTGTGGATGAGGAAAAAATGTTTCAAGAAAAAAATCAGCATTTCTATTTTTTTGCAAAACTTTGAAAATGTTAATTCAACAGTATTCATACCCTGAAAAAGAAAATGAAATGAATAGCTAATTGAGGCACCTTTAGCAATAATAACCTCTTTTAAATGATTAGGATATTTGTTAACAAGTTTTTGGTATGATTCTTTAGTGATTTGTGACCATTCTTCAACGCAAAATTGTTCCAGTTCATTGAAATTCTGAGGACTTCTCTTGTGCCCAGCCTTCTTCAACTCATCCTAAATCACATTTAGATCAGGACTTTGACGAGGCCATTCCAGAACGTTGATGTTATTCTTCTTTAACCATTCTGAAGAAGATTTTTATGTGTGCTTTTGGATCATTTGTGTTTCATGTGTTGGAACGTCCAGTTTCACTTTCAACCAAGTTTTGTGGCAGAGGGTTTCAGGTGATTGGCCAATATATTTTGGTATGCTGTGGAAACCATTTTATCATGTATTGGAACTAAATTTCTTGCACCATTAGAGGAAAAACAGCCCCATAGAAGGATATTACCACCTCCAAACGTAACAACTATCAGCATGACTCTATTTTTGTTTCATCACTCCACAAAACCTTTGACCATGACTCATATCCAGCATTCAAATGCCACTTTGTAAACTGTAAGCGATTGTCCTTGTGATGTTTTCCTAAGAGTGTCTTTTTCGTTGGCCTGCGACCATTGAGACCTTCACCATGCAATACTCGCCCTGTGGTTGAAATGGAAACCCTAGTCCCACTTGCAGCCAGTTCACTTTGAATATCTTTAGCTGTCAATCTCAGATTGTTATTAACCTTCCTCACAATTCTGCTACTTGTTCTTGGAGAAAGAACCTTCTTCCAGACCAAGGGAGCATTGTGACAGTACCACGAGTCTTGTACATATTGATAATAGAAACAATAGTTGAAATAGTGATACTGAAATGCTTGGAAATCTTATTTTATCCTTCTCCAGCTTTATGACAATAAATATTTTTCTGCCTAAAGTTTTCAGGTAACTCTTTACCATATTGACTTATTGGTAGTGACAGCAGTCATCCGATGCCTAACCCTTTTATACTGTCTAAGAATGTTCACCTACAATCCAGAATTTTCTAGACTTTTCTAGAATTAGTTTCTGCATTATCATATTAATCTCTAGCACCTTGTAGACAATACTATCATAGCATCAATGGGTAGGAATACTTTTTAATTAGTATTTTTAGAGTTTTGCAATAATATATAATAATAATAATAATAAATAATAATAATAATAATAATAATAATAATAATAATAATAATAATTGTAGACATCTGTTTGTTGTAACTTTTTTCCCTCCTCCACAAAAGCAAAACTTTTGCTACAGAAGATTTTTCCTAAAATTCTTTGTTTACGAGAAATTTCTCGTCAGTCAATATTTAAATGCTAGTTTTAAAGTGAACAAATACATTTGAATATTTTGATCTAAAAGCCAATATACAGTATATGGTATGTTATCTAACTTGAATGACTTTTAATAACTAACATGTTTGCAATTGATAGAATATATACTAATATGGAATGTTTTTATGGTATTCTTTGTATTGCTGGGAGTTACAGTACTAACCTGGTTAGAGATTTATATTTTCATAAATGTTGTATTTAAAATAGAATTTTGTTACAGAGTTGTATAATTAGAATGATTCCAAAATGATGTCAGAAGCAATATAAACCTGTGTGTATGCATTGTTTATATGAGTCATTTTAAATTAATAAAATAGTGAAGAGTTCTCCTGTTTTTTTAAAGTTTATAGAGTAACCTAAGTTTAATTTTGGGCCATGTTTTCTATAAAGTCAACACTCTTTGGAGAGTATTTGTCCAATGCATTTCAAGTGTATTTTCATCACAATAAAACTGAAGGCAGTTAACAAGTTAATAAGAGGTAAGAAAATACATTTTAAAGCGCAGGTAAATACACTAATTTAATTCACACAAATGATTGTAATAGCGATGAAGACACCAGCTTTTAAAAGTCTGACAAACACTCAATATTCATATTCGGTGTGCTTACTCCTCTTGGAAATAGCGAAGACACAACGTGTACCAGTCTATACATTGCATGCTTGAGATGTCAGGACCGCAGTCTCGGAGGCATCTCAAAAGCTCATCCCACAAGTGTCAGTTTAGTCTGTTGATCGGGTTAGTAATGCAAGGATGCAATTGTTATTAGCTGGACAAAGTGGTGTCTTTTAAGTGGCTATTAAAGGCCATTGAAGTCCAGTTGAATCACTAAACTGCAAAGGTTTTCAAGTGATACCACTGAAAAGTATCAAGTATCGTACCTGTTTTCCTTGCTTTACAGGTCAAACCCCTCTCGCCTCCAGCCTCCACTTCTACCTGGAAGCAGCCCCCCTGTTCATGTATGAAAAACAATAAACAGAACACCTGTCAAAACCACATTGTTGGTTCACATGATAATTCAGTTATATGAAAAGCTTTGAAACAAGAATGTCAATAACATCACTGATTTCCCCATACAATAGCTGTGCTATGGCAGATTCTTAGATGTAGGTGTTGTTCCCTCTTCTTTTCACCAGCTGGGTTATTTAATTATAATATACAGGGTGATTAGTAAGTTTACCACATCTACACACCATATCTCAAATGGTAGTGCAAATTGAATACGGTTGTTAAGGGAACCATGTGGAAGCAAATGCCACAGTTATTCATTTTTGTCACTAAGGGAAGGCCACTGTGGTTACTTCCGTGTATTTTCATTCTACAGTACTGTGGGTATACATAGTGCTGTCACTCGCAAGGTCGCTCAGCCAAGCGACAAGTGTGCAGAGAGGTGAACTGGTCCCGTTTTTTTTTTTTTTTTTTTTTTTTTTTACGGTACAAGAAGCAATGCTGAGGCAGCTCTCAGGGAATAGCGTAGAGTGCATAACATCCGCAACGGGCCGTGTTCAAGAGCTGCTGTTCACAATTTAATTAAACAATTTGAGGAAACAGGTTGCACTTATGCTAAGCCTCTTAGCAGCAGACCACCGACACCAAGCTAAGTTATCTCCGAGGTCAGCCATGCCATAGCAGAACCACCCAGCATAAGCACATGTGCTGTCGCTCGCTGTCTGGGTTTACCCGATTCAACTCTTCCATACAAGCTGCATCATGTTCAAGCATTGGAGGGGACAGATTTCATCAGACATGTCGATTTTGCATTGCAGTTCTTGGCACGACTGGAATTGGTTGACCAGCAGTCTGCTAATATGCTGTGGATGGATGAAGTGCACTTCACCCTGTCTGGAATTGGAAACACGCACAATTGTGTAATCTGGTCGGAGACTAATCCACATGCAACATTTGTGAGATCCTGTGGCTTTACGGCTAACTTTGTTATTGGATCATTCTTTTTGAAGAGCCATCAGCAAGGGGACCTCAAACGTGTCACTGCTGCATGATACCACACCATGCTGACAACCTGAAATAAAATGTGATAAACACTGCAGTCTTCATGCAGCATGGTGCTCCTCCGCATATTAGTAACCACGTGAAATGCTTCTTGCAGGAGCGCTTTCAGGACAGAATCATTTCACGTCACTTTCCTTGTGAATGGCCACCTCATTCACCGGAACTTACACCAGCGGATTTCTGGTTATGAGGGTACCTGAAGTCATGCGTGCTCTCACAATTCCGGACCGCAAGGATGTCATTGTCCGGGAGGTGGCCAGCATCCTGATGAGATGCTGCCGTAATGTCCGTTGTCACACAAATGCTATTCATTCTGGACATGGAGGGGCATACACTTGTGATTATCAGAGGTAGGTCATAGTGGCACCCCCTAGTGACAAAAATGGTGGCATTTGCATCCCTGTATGCAATTTCACCTTCCTATGCCCTACCATTTGTGAGATATGGTGCATTGATGTGGTAAACTTACTTTCTAATCACCCTCTATAAAGTAGGATCATATTGATGTCCTTATAAAAGACAACATTGCTACTGCCTCTGTAGTATAGCACAAGGTGAAACATTTGATTTTTGAGTATGGTACAAGGTGAAACATTTGATTATTGAATATGATACAAGGTGAAATATTTGATTTTTGAGTATGGTACAAGGTGAAACATTTGATTATTGAATATGATACAAGGTGAAATATTTGATTATTGAATATGGTACAAGGTGAAACATTTGATTATTGAATATGGTACAAGGTGAAACATTTGATTATTTAATATGGTACAAGGTGAAACATTTTGCCTCAAACACATGTGGTTCATTTGGCCTCAAACCCATGTGGTCTGAGGGCCTATCGCTTGGCTGCTCAACCATGGGGTTAGTGACAAACATGCTTTGAACAGCAACACTGCTGAGATAAAATGACCTAGGAAGTGAAACAGATGGCAGGTAATATTTACGGAATTTTTTTGTTAGCTACTTTTAGGCATTTTTTAGAAAGTGATTCATTTGTTACAAATGTATTCTGTGGAATTGTAGAATTCAAAACAAAAGTTATAGAATTATCGCACACTCGTCCGCTTCAAATAAAACTTATGGGGGTTTTAATTCTGGTGAATAGGGAGCTCAATATAAATATTATTTTCTTTTTTTAAATTTTATTGGAAAAGCCAGATGAGCTATAAATAGCTAGTTTACAAAGGCAGCCAAAGTTTGTGATTTGATTTAACTTTCATTTTCTTAAACGGAGCATGTTTGTTTAATACCGAAAAAAAGACTATGCAGATTTTACATCAGAAATTAGTTTAAACCCATCACATTTTATATTCATTCTATCATTAACAAAGTAATTCAATCAAACTTACGGAAGGACCTGTATAAAATAATTATTAACCAGGGTGATGATGCAGAGGGTAGATTTTCCTTCTCTGTTGTTATGTTAAATAGATGCAAGCTCTGTTTATCCTCTCTCTGTGCTCCCAATGTATTTGACACTTATTTTATCATATTCAGCTCAGATTATCTGCTTTGCTAGATACTCCATTGATAATTGGAGGGGATTTTAATTTGCCCTTCGATTCTAGAATGGACTTGTCACTCATCACTGCTGTTAACTTTCCAGCCACCAAACACTTCTAGAATGTACACATAACTTAAATATTTGTGATGCATGGCAATTGGAGAACCCCAAAGTTAAAAAGATTACTCTTTCTCACACAGACATAAAGCATATTCCAGAATTGACTACATTTATATCTTCCAAGTATACTTCACCCATTTTCAAGTATAAATGCACCCATTTTATATGAATTTAGATTTATCCAGGGACCAGTCTGCCCTAAATGATGGTGTTTTAACTCCATTATTCTTCGGAACAAAGACAAGACAATTATCATCTGGTTTAACCTGGTTTTTTATGTGTCACCCAGAAATGAATGGACTCTAACACAGTACTAGGGGTAGGATGCGCTGGGGCGCACATTTAATTATCAAATTAAAAGTTTAAACAAACAAAAGAGTTTACAAAACAAAATGGCACTTTGGCCAAAACAGACAAACAATAAACACTCACTGGGAATAAATAAGTAACAATTGTTACTGCATCGCTCTACCTTACCTTAGTTCCACCCCTGAACACACCCAGCCTCGTTCAGCCAAAGCTGTCGGTTTTTATACATGTGACCGTCTCCAGATTAGTAATAAATGAATCAATCAGGAGATGGTCACATTCTACACGAGTTTAGCATGGATGGGGAATTTAATCCCTATCCATGCTGTAAAATAATTAACAATAAAACATTGTGTTTTTACACACTAAACCATACATTTTAAATAATAATAATAATAATAACCCATCACACGGTGCAGTAAAAGACTCCAAGGTTAGACTTTTTGCTTACCAGCCCAGGTCAATAACTTCTTAAAAACCGTTTGCTACCAACTTTACAAGTCAGAAGCCAACATAGATATGAATAAAATCATTAAAGATACACAGGCTGAAGAGGCTGACCAGCTAGACCTCCCACTTACTCTAGAGGTATTAAAAGCGACTGCACATTTGCAAAAACGTAAGTCTCCTGGACTAGACGGCATCCCGTCTGAATTACTACTGTTAGTTTGGGATCAGGTTGGCCCTTTGATATTGAGCTCAATTAACTACTCCCTTCAAGTTGACTCTTTTCATAGAGATCAAAAATCAGCTTTAATTTCACTCCATCTTAAAAAGAGTAGAGATCTGCTTGAATGTTTTAGTTACAAGCCCTTGTTGCTCCTAAACTCTGATCTAAAATTGTATGCTAAGGTGATAACCAAAAAGCTCGAAGTCAGCATAGGTAATATCATACACCAGGATCACACAGGTTTCACGAAGGGCCGCTTAGCATCCAACAATCTGTGTCGCCTCCTTCACATAATTGACTCGGCCCCTCATCAGCCTGCATCCTGTGCTGTTCTATCTCTGGATGCTGAGAAGGCCTTTGATCGTTTTGGGATTTCTAAGGCCAGGATGTCCCCTCTCTCCTCTTTTGTTTGCTCTCTCGTTGGAGGCCCTCATACAGGCTGTTAGGCAAAGCCCTTTGGTCACCCTACTGATGTAAAGGGCTCTAAACATCACCTATCTCTTTACGCAGAAGACATACATTATTCTTTTCAGATATATCTAAGTCACATCCCCACGCTTTCAAATTATTTGATGAATTTGGTTCAATTTCTGGCTATAAAATAAATTGGTCCTAGTCAGTCGTGATGCCTCTGAACTCTGCAGCTATATTGCCCCATTTTAAAGGTGTGTGTGTCTGAACAAGATGGCTGGTGGTGACGTCAGACCATGAAACTAATTCACAACAGCAGCAGCCGACTGGGGTTTGAAAAGCGCTGCGGCAAGTTTATTAAGAAAAAGAAAACCCACCTCATGCAGCCAAAGCTGCAGGTCTTTTATATTATGGCCAAGGGATTAACTGGTTATTTATTATATTATTAAACCATCGGCAATAGTCTGCAAAAGTTTAATAAATATGCGTGACTGTCACACATTCTCACAAGATATTTAAAAACAAAAACAAATAATTGCAGATGAGTTTTCACCTGTCCTTCAAACCATAATATATAGTAAAATACAAAATATGACATACTATTCACTGGGGTGGGGTTTCACGGGGTGGAACAAGGCCACCTGCTGAGATGTTTTAGGACATAAAGTTAGTAACGAATAACATATAAAGAGAGGCTCTGTCCTTCAAAGGCCCTACACATATAAGAAGGGATCCGTGATTGACGAAACCCGACAAACAGAGGGGTCACCGTTTCTGAGATGACCCGACAAACTCGACAGGCTTATGAACCAGAAAGAAAACATTGGTTAGTATATTAACACATAAAAGACGTTCCGACTCTTCAATGGCCCAACATATACAGTAGGGGGGGTTCCGTCGCTGAGGATACCCGACATACAGGAGGGGGGTCACCGTCTTACAGGGAATGGCATCGTCTTTGAGGTTACCCGACATACGAAGAGGCTCGCGAACCGGAAAGAAAACAAAGTTAGAAGATGTTAATACACACAGAGCGGGGTGTTCCGCCTCTTCAAAAGCCCAACATAATAGAAGGGGGGTTCCGTCGCTGAGGAGACCCGACAAACAAGAGGGGTCCCCTCTGCCTCATGGAGAACCCTCCTCTATGAGGTAAATGTAGCGACGCTTAACAAAGAGTTGGAGAAAGTGGAATCACTAACCCCCCCAAAAGATGGACCCCCAGATCCCCGCTGATAACATTTATAGGAAGAAAAAAGAGAACTGCCAATGCATATAAAAAGAAAAAGAAAGAAAACATTTAACACAAAAGAAAAAAGGCTTAACGTGACACAGGGGTTAGTAACTGTACCATTCTGACTCTGTGAAGACCCTCTGCACAGTGGGAAGGAAAAAAACCCTTTATTTTATTTAATTTTATATTATTTTAAAGGAGGAAACCTTCGGCAGTCTAGGCAGAAAGGTCGTCCCTGCTCCGGACATACTAGCAATGGACTGATGGGCAGATGCTATTTCGGCTGGTGAAGAACAAATGTAAGCTTCGACTGCTGATGAGGTCCAGCAACCCATATTTTTGACTAGATGCTAGTTAATCTTTTCACCTGCTGCTGAAGTGGCTGCCCCAATTCTGAATGAATGCGGAGTGTAGAATTGTGGGGGAAGTCCTGCTCTGGAAACCAAAGCGGAGAGCTGAGAAGAAAACCAATGCCTTGAAACAACAGACCCGCTTGCATTAATGCATAGGGGATCGGAAGGAGATTTAGGATTACGCTCTGTAATGTATTTCAGCATGGAAGAATATGGGCATAGAGGAGAGTCAAATTTTGAAAGTTGAATACATTGTCCTTGCAGAAGCTGATCAGTTTTTTTGAAATGCGTAGAAAGAGAATAAAATGAGAATCTAGAATAGGAGTAAGGTCGCTGCAGCGAATACCCAGAGTGGAAAAACTGGAAATAGAAGAGACTGTATATTCAGAGCATCAAAACCAAAAAATGCAAAAAGAAACTGGTGCCAGGTGTAGAGAATCCTTTGCATGAACTGTAAAAGCCATGATCCAATTGTGATTACAAGTAGGTTTGATCCTATTTTGAGAGCAAAAGGTTACATAACAAGCCAACCTGTAGGGAGTAAGAAGATCTGGTAGAAGGAGCAAGTGCTGAAACCATGTAATCTTGAGCTGAATTAAGTAGCTTATTGATGATTGGATTCAGTTGAAAATGAGCTGGTTGAACTGATGAGTTGCTGCTGGGAATGGCAGAGCTGTACAAATCAATCTGTGAAATGTGGCTATCTGTAAACAAGAGAGAGCATCAGCTCCAATATTACATATGCCCAGTAGATGGCGAGCTTGTATTAGAAAATTATTGGACACTGAAATCCAAACTGCCACGGTAATTGTATGATAAGAGGGGAACTGGAACAGCCTTTATTTATAATATGAACTGTACCTACATTATCGCAATAAAATAAGATCAATTTCTTGGACCAGAGATGACCCCATAGCTGGGCTGCTGCAACTATTGTATAAATCTCAAGAAGAGCTGTGGACTTTAAATGAGGAGATAGATTTTCAATTTCCAGGGGCCACATACTGGAAAACCATTCATTCTTTAAAATACCTCTGAATCCAAGAGATGATGCATCTATAAATAGAGTCATGTTGTGCGGTGATGAGATGAAATCTTCATAAAACATGGATAAGCCGTTCCAATGGTGAATAGGAGCTGCCCACATTTTAATATCTTTCCTAGCTTCTGAGGAAATAATAATGTAAGAGTCCAATTGTTTTGCTGTTGATGCAAGAGCAAGTAAACCAGATATAAATGTCCTCCCTTGGGGAATAATGCGAATTGCAAAATTGAAGTGACCCAGCAATGAAAGCAGAGCACGTTTTCTGATTGTTTTACTAATGATGGATATTGAATGACCGGTGGAAGCGCAGACCCCTCATGCGTTAGCTGTGAGGCCACCAAAAATCTGGTTAAATAAATCTGGATCGGATTTAGCCCAATTGATTAAATGGTTGTCTGATGCCAATGTGGCTGCTGCTTTTGCTGAGAACACTTCATGATATTCGAAGAACATAGCCCCTCTGTATCTGACAGACAATTTCAAGATATAATACTCATAGGAGTCTAATTCAGCTCTGCAGTTAGGATAAGCGGAGCATAGCACATCTCTAAATATGGAGAAAGCAAGGACGAACTCCCCCAATGTTAGATTTTTAAATAATCTGGGATCTCTGGATTTTAATGTACTGACAGATCTCCTCAATCCACTACTCTGTGATCTAGAAATTCTGATGCCGCCCAGATTTTGATGGGAAGACAGAACCAAAAGCTAGAGCAGTGGCGATGTTGAAGACAGGAGGATCTTCTGAAGGTGCCAATGATAGAGCGGAACCGGAAGCAACAGTAGCTGAGATTGGAGTAACTGCAGGACTAGAGGAGAAAACTGAAAGAGCTGAAGTTTGCTTCTCTTGTTCGATATTAGACAGCCTTTTACCTAAATCACTCAGTTGGGTTTTGAACGAGGATAATGAGTCGGCAAATGGCTGCATGAAAGATTTAACCTCCTGAAAAATTGATTGATCTGGCTGAAGCAGGATCCTGCTGTTTTGAAGTGCTGGCTGTCGGGATGAATTGGACTGCCTTCTGTCTGGTTGGGGCTGCTGAATGGCTGAGCGTAACTGGGGAGCTCTTTTAGGGGGGAAAACAGGTTCTGCAGAGATGGATTTGCAATAGAGAATAAATAGAGATTCTCGATTGCTACCTGCTGGAATCGCGTTTCCGTTTGTAAGAAGGGACTTTATAAGTTTATTTAAAGGCCAGTCCTTCCAGTATAAACGCTCTGGAGGTGCATCCTGGTCCCAAAGTCGTTTAGAACAATGAAGATTAGCTCCTTCGAAAGCTGGAGTACTGAGAGGATCTTGGTTGGGAGGTAGCTGTTCACATCTCACAGAGCCACTGAATGGAGACTGGAATGGAGGAGTGATTTGACCCTGATTTAAAGCTGCAGGGAAATTATCTGCTACAGACACAAAATCCTGGGAGTCCTCTAAATCTGAAGAGAGTTGCTGTAAGTAATCCATTTTGTTCTTTGCTAGTTTAACAAAAAATGAATGGGTCTTGCAGTCCGCTCTGGTTTATACCAGAACGAAAAAGCACAAGACAACTAGGGGGAGGAGACTAAGGTTTAAATAGAATAGATTTAATTGGTGGAAGAAGATGATAGGGCGCACGGGCCTAGTACCACCCCCTGAACCACACTTATAGGTTAACATGTACCCTGTCACAGTGTGTCATGGGGTTCCCTCTTGTGCAAGCTGCTAACACCAGATTAACGGATAAAGTTCAGTCAAGATGTTTTCTTTTAATTAATACAATTCAATCTTTATTCTTTATCACAAACTTCCCTTCAGGCAGTCAGATAAAAACAGCAAACATACGTTGCATCAGTATTTTTTTATTTTTCCCTTGGATCGCACTACAATACTTGTCGGCTTCATCTCACTCCGACCACACACACAGGTAGCTTGTGCCAGGAGCATGGAGTGGAGTTGATAAAGTGCCTGAGTGGAGTGTGAGCATGAAAAGCCTCTGGGACCGCTCACGCTCCAAAAGATGTTTGGAAAAGGTAAAATATTTGACACTGTACATATAAGATATGATCCATAAACGATGCTGCTTTTACGATGCTCTCACAATATTGTGCAATCTATGAAATCACCTTGTATAATTAAAGTTAACAAAATAATCAATAATCTCCAGTTTGCACAGTAACAGTTTTATTACAACAGCTAAAGCCATTATGTGCTTGTAAATGAACCTTGTTTAATTGCAAATTTTACAAAGCTTACATTTAAAAAAATCTTTAACCACACGGTATGTGCAAACAGGTCAGTGTGTGTTAGGATCCCAAGATGAAATACGACCCCATCGGCTTGCGGTTAAATTTCTTTTTTAGTAGCTGAAATATTGTCATGTTCAGCTTGGGGTTGTCAATTATAGTTATCAAATGTACTTTTGACAGAAATTAATGTTTTAATAATCAGTTTTACTAAAATCATAATAGTACTCACTGGAACCGGATCCCTGATATCTGTAGCCAGTTCTTCGGTTCCAAAGCAGGAACTGGGTCCCGATTTCATCTCTACATTTTGGAAGTGACTTACACTAGCAGTGGAGCGGAGCGGGAGTGGAGCTGGCTGCAGAATTAGAAGCACCGGAGCAGAGCGGACTGGAGAAATAAAAGCCTTGGAGCGAGCGGTTTCAAAGAGGAAGAGAGCGAGGAGCTGTGTTTATGAATGCTCCACTCCACTCACATGCCCTGGTCCAGTGTTAACTTTGAATACAATGACAATTGTCACTGTTCCTAAGTGGTAATTATGTGTTCACCAACAAATAAACACACATAAAATCAACATAATAAGCAACCATTCAGTGTCTCTCTTTTATTGTCCAGTTAGCAGCTGATCAATCTGTCCATTACTCTATTAATCATTTTCCTTCCATGGATAAACTAAGGAGGACAGGCCTGGTATTTAGCAATGTGCAACAGGCCACGTGACCTTCACTGTCACAAAGTGCTTTGGCTAAAATCAAATCTGACTTACTCAGATCATCACCCTGCAGCTCACTATGCATGGCAGAATTTCAGTTATAAAGATCAATGTTCTTTCACGAATCAACTTTTTGTTCTCCATGCTTCCCTTATCACTTCCACATAAATATACAGAAGGAATGAATTCCACATGCTCTAGTTTTATCTGGAATGGTAGGCACCCAAGAATTAGATTAACAACACTATAGCACTCCTTAGTACTTGGAGGTTTAGTCCATCCAAATGTTACATTTTATTATTTTATTACATTTTATTGTGGAACAACGCAAGATCGGCTGGCAAGACCTATGGACAATGGAACAGAGCAAGATCAGTTTCCTCATCAGATCAGCATATGATGTTCTTCCATCACCACAGAACCTAAACCTCTGGGTGGGTGAGGATCCCTCATGTCCTTTGTGTTCATTACCTGCAACATTAAGGCACATTTTGACAGGATGTAAGGTGGGTCTTAGCCAAGGATGGTTTACTTGGCGCCATGACCAGGTGCTGCGATGTTTGACCTTAGCATTGGAAGACAAGCGAAACATGTTGCCACCAGTTCCGTCAAAGCATTACACACAAAAGACAATATTCCTCCATCCAGGAGAGCAACCACCAAGAAAAGGTGTTGAAACCAAGCCTCGCCCAGGACAACTGGAAGCTGCTAGAGACTGGAAGATGCTGGCACATGTTGGTCAATGGATTATTTTTACACCTGAGATTGCCACAACTAACCTTCGACCAGACATTGTCTTGTGGTCTGGATCAGCACACCTTGTTCATCTGGTAGAGTTAACAGTGCCATGGGAAGATGTTGTGTTTGAGGCGTATGAGAGGAAGAAATGCTCAACTAGCTGCTGAAGCAGAACAGCGAGGATGGAGAGTCCGAGTTTACCCAGTGGAGGTGGGTTGTTGAGGATTTGTGGCACACTCTACAACCCGGTTTCTCAGAGATGTCGTGTTCAGTGGCCAAGAATTGCATCGCACAGTGAAGAACTTATCTGAAGCAGCAGAAAGGAGCAGCAACTGGCTGTGGTTGAGATGGAAAGATTCTGGATGGGGATCTCAAGCACAATAGAAAGAAAGCAACGCTGATGTACAGGTAAGTAAGCTGGGCTCAGCTGAGTGGGGGATGGAGGGGGGTGATGCTGGGATGCCAGAATCACTGTTGAGCCCTCTTGAGGTGTTGTGGGCTAGTCAATGAAACACAGAGGGTGGAAGTTGCCCACTTGAAGACCCCAAAAATGTACCCTACTTAGTTCAATCCAGACGGTTGTCATGCTGATGCTCTGGAGCCAGCATCACAGCTGTTGTGTGTGCTGATGCTCTGGGCAGGCAAAATTAGCTGATCCCTGGAGCCAGCATTACACTTCAGCAATCAACACCAGACAGAAGGATATCTACATCATCAGCTGGAAAACATCGCAAATGGATGGAGATGCAGATGGATCACATTAGTTTACTGCAAAGGTACATCTTAGTTGGTGCTTATCTTGGCGAGAGCTGAGTTCAAATCAGCATGACGTTCAACATCTACTCTCAAGGAATGGAAATCTGGGCCTTCCAATTGTCATGAATCTGGATGAACCCTGAGACCCCTTGTACATGGAGATCAATGGAGGAGGCGATAGCTTCGCCGATCAGACTACAAGATCTTCCCTTTTGTGATCTCAAACGAGCACGCTCTCTTCGAATGGGTCCCTATTATAGCGAATGCAATGGATGTATGGAAGAGAGTGAATAGTATTTTTTTTTTTACAGTATAATCTTAAATCTTGAAAAACTACTCACTTCTAAATCTTTTGTAGTCATTTTTGTATTACTTTAGTATAAATACATGTTAATTTGGATTCATATGTTGTTTTTTTCTGACTTTATGTGAACGGAAAGATACAAATTCACCCGTTTTCTCATTGGAAATAGGTAAATTTCAAAATATCACTGTCCTGGTCACAAAAGCAAAGTTTGTGGGGAATAATAGCCATTTTCTATACTTTTGAGGCATAAGCAATTAGGAAATAACACTTACTACCCAATTGTGTTACATAGTGTTATTTAGTTTGCACCCTTTGTGTGTGAAATAACTTTTAGTGAATCTTGATTAAGTAACTATATGTAATCTACCTTATGTTGTATGAAGAATTTCTTTAAACGTAAACTTGCCATATCCTTAATCTAAATACAATTAATAAGCTTAATGTGATATATTCTAACATTGTCTGCATTATGTCAGTTGAGGCTGTGCTCGTATGTGGGCATGTGTCACAGCTTGTGTGAGCTGCTGCTTGTGTGTGAGGAGACAGGCGGTGTCATATTTCAATTGCTTGCTAGCCAGCATGAGAGCAGTGAGAATTTTGAATTGTGTTGTGCTTAGAGACTACGAGATTTGCTTTCTGACTTTTCTGATATCTGTGTACTTAATAAAATACTACTGTTGATTAAACCTTCCTTGTGTCTGTGTGTATGTGTGTTCATAGTAAATCATTGATCTTTGTAACACGTCAATTAAATATTATTAATATGAGAACTAATCAACCCAGATAAACATTAAATTATTAATTATTGAATTGTTCCTACAGCTTGTAGCTTTGAACATGGGCAAACGCAGACATTTCAGTATTGACATTGAAAATTCCTCAGGAAAGTTATCGTTAGGAAACACTCCCTCAACTTATCCTGGAAATAGCTCATTATTATTAGGCTAACATGTTGCAATGAATCATGAAAGAGCGCTCTAATCTTTTGTAGCCACCATCAGCTATGTTCAATTCCTCCTAGCTTTGTAGCTATGCCTCCCTTTTAGCTGTGTAACTATGGCAATCCATCATCAAACTACACAAACTCTGCATAGAGACAGCCAAGCCCTTTGCAAACCTGCCAGACTGATGTGTGTTTACTCACAGAGTTTGATTTGCATGTTGACAGCTTTGAAGATGATGTCTTTGATCAGTGTTTCCAGCAACACTGCACCTTGTCGTTGTCACTCTCTCTCACACAGACACAAAGTTATTACATTTCAGATATTCTAAACTTTAAAATATTCAATGCAATCTATGTATTCAGAACTGTATTCATATTCTAGCTGTATATTGCTCTTTATTTTATATTTTGTATAATAGAGTCGAATCCACTTAATATCACTTCTGTTAATGTCACACTCTTCTTATTATCATCAAATTGAAATGTACTGGCCCAAACATAATGTAAGTCAATATAAACAAACTCTGATTATATCACTTCTGCTAATATCAATCAAATTTAACAGACATACAGTTCATTTCACCCCCACTTAATATCACTTTCATCTGGAAATCTATGACCAACTGTATTTGCCCTCTCCAGCTGTAAGTCCCACCCCTTAGTCCCACCCCCTCATCATACCAGTACATCATTCTGAGGGCGTGTTCCTGCCTGAAATTCAAAAAGAATAAGCTTGGATACAGATAACTTTCTATGGCAATGCCTTGGTAAGTAATTTTTTCCATTTAGTATTTAATAAGCAGTTATAATTTAATATAAGGCAACATATTTTCATCTTTATCTTTGAAAAAAGAAACTGTGCCAGTCCAGTTTAATTTATAATGCAATAGAAATCCTTTAAAAATCCATCTTACTGTTTTCCATCATAAATAACATGTTTATAAATTATATCAAAAATCAAAGATGCAAAAAGGATGTATACTATAAATTGCAAGGCTTTGAAAGCTTTATTTAACATGTAGCACATTAGTCAATAATGAAGGTCTAGAGTCTCCATGAAAAGTACAGGGTCCCAGGGGATCTATTACCACTACAGTACCCAGGGGGCTGTATTACCACTACGGGGGCTCAATTATCACTAAGAGGCCTCTATTACCACTACAGGGCCCCGGGGGCTCTATTACTATTATGGGGGCCCGAGGGCTCTATTACCACTACAGGGCCCCTGGGGGTCTCTATTACCACTACAGGGCCCCTGGGGCCTCTATTACCACTACAGAGCACCGGGGGCTCTATTATCACTAAGGGGGCTCTATTACCACTATGGGGCTCTATTACCACTACAGGGCCCCTGGGACTCTATTACCACTACGGGGGCTCTATTATCACTAAGGGGGCTCTATTACCACTACAGGGCCCCTGGGGGGCTCTATTATCACTACAGGGCCCCTGGGGGTCTCTATTATCACTACAGGGCCCCTGGGGCTCTATTACCACTACGGGGCACTGGGACCTCTATTACCACTATGGGGGCTCTATTATCACTAAGGGGGCTCTGTTACCACTATGGGGCTCTGTAACAGGGAGAGATCTGTGCTGACTCTGCTGGTGTGTTCACGGGCTGCAGGAAGAGGGCGGCAGTCGTCCAACAACCGCCTCTGAGTCATGGCAGTGACACGGGGAGGTGGGGAAGTGGGTGTGTGGACTTTCCCCCTCTCTGAATGGCTGAGAGGCGCGTCTTGGGAGATTGTTAGCCTTATAAATTAACGGTCTGTTGTTTCCTCAGATCTGCCCTTTTAAACGAGCAGAGTGCGCGGAAACGCAAAGTCCACGACCGAACGGAACGGAACGGAGGTTCAGAGCGAGACAGTGAGGGAGGGGAACCCTTGGGCAGATCCCTGAATAAGGATAGCTGAGCAGGCTAGGTAGCCGGCAGCGTAGGACGGTGATTCAGGTCCCACAGGCAGCGGCGACCGGGATATTGCTGCAGAGTACAGCACCTTTTCTTTGTAGTTTTGTTACTGTTTTATTTTTCCTGTTTCTTTGTGCCTTTGATTTATGCAGTATCATTTTGAAGCACCTGAACTGTTTACCATTGCTTGGTATTCCCGTAGTTCTGTTTACCATAGTTGGTAAGCAGACCACGGACCAACAGCGCCCTCTGCTAGCTAAAGAAACCCAACGTGTCCCTGAAATAAAACTGGGCACCTGTGTGGTGTTTTCAATTACACCTGTCTGTCTCCTGGTCAGTGAATTACCCACACCCCTTCCACACGTGGTGTCAGAGTGGGATTCACTGGCATTGCCCCAAGCAGTGCACCCACAGAAGTAGCAGACAAGCCATGGATGTTACACAGTTTGTTGAGATGATGGACCTCCTGCGCCAGACGATCACCGCAGCAGTGAGCAGGGGGCAGCTAGACCGCAGCTCCGGACCCCCAGTTACAATGCCCCACAAAAATGACGGCTGAGGATCAACCCGATGCCTATTTAGAGGTGTTTGAGGCCATGGCGACCTCGGCCGGGTGGGATCCAGCCCAGTGGGCTAGTTACCTGCTTCCTCAGCTCACGGGGGAGGCGCAAGCAGCAGCGAGAACGCTGTCCCCGGATCGGATGATGGATTACCCCACGCTGAAAACCGTCATCCTTAATCGCGTGGGGGCCACACCGGAGGGGTATCGGAAGAAATTCCGAGAGGAGCAGTTTGCGGTAGGGGAGCACCCACAAGCCATCGCCCACCGTCTGAAGGATTGCGCCCTGGGTTGGTTGAACCCGGAGCTGAACACCAAAGCCAGGGTGGTGGAGATGATCGTGGTGGAGCGCTTCCTGAAGTTCTAGCCCCGGGACCTCAGCTGTGGGTCCAGCGGCAGGCACCAGAGACGCTGAACCGGGTGGTCGAACTTGCCGAGCAGTACCAGGCAGTGGAACCAACGCCTGCGAAACTGCCCGGGAGGAGCGCGGCTACTGGACCGTCCCCTCAACTGGCCCCGGAAAGGGCGAAGGGACTGGGGGGAAGAGGTAGTCCAGGATTTGGTCGGGGGGTGTCGGCGGGAGCTCCCGGCCCGCGAACTGGGGCAGGGTGGGGATACCCACGGGCTGCTGCAGTGTCGGACCGGGGTCTCACGCGGACGCCTTATCGGCAAGCCCCTTTTATGGCTCCAGTGTTTCCCCCTTTTGCCAAAACTTCGGGGAGAGAAACCAGCCCACCGAGGTGTTGGATGTGCAGGGAGGTGGGCCACCTCTCCCGGGACTGCCCCGTGATGGAGTGTGACCTCAGCCGACCAGGTAGGCGCGTTCAATTACCTCAGTCACTTCAGCACCCAGGTTTTGTTATTCATGTGACAGTGGATGGTACAAAAACCCAGGCTCTGCTGGACTCAGGGTGTAGTCAGTCTCTAGTACAGGAGAGCCTAATCTCACCGGGGCATAAACACATATTGGGACGGGTGCATATTAAATGTATTCATGGGGATGTCCGCTCTTATCCCAAGATCAATGTGTGTATGACTATTGGCCAGCAGGTGACGCAGGTGCTGGTAGGATTATGTCCTCGATTGCCGGTACCAGTAGTTCTGGGACGGGACTGTGAGCAGTTTAAAGATTGGTTGGCTGCTCTGACAGCCCCGTCTTCTTTATTGGCTAAGAAAGAGGAAGTAATTGGAGAGATTTTTCCCTTTCGCGATCCAGAATAGTTTTGCCATAGATTTAAACCCTGTAAAACTAAACGGGAGCGCCGGATCGCTTAGAATGAGGGCTGGCAATGGAGGGAGTCAGAGAAGTTTCAGGTGGAGGCGGTTGGTGAAGAGTCCGGGAGGGAGGTCGCGGAGCCAGCGCAGGGGTCTGGCTCGGCTGCCTCTGCTCGGGACCAACCTGACCCCGAGTTGGAAGCCATGGCAGCTGATTTCTTAGCTCGCTCCCGTGACTTCCGACTCGAACAAGGGCGTGACGACATGCTGGGCAGGCTCTTTGACCAAGCAGCGGTGGTTAATGGTCGGGTGGTCGAGCCCAGACGCGCCGCCACGTACCCCCACTTTGAAATTGATCGAGACCTACTGTACCATGTTGATAAATTGCTCATTCCTCAGCCCTTTAAGGAGGATTTGTTGCAGCTGGCTCACGCTATTCCCCTGTCTGGTTATTTGGGAAGGGATAAAACTAAAGCAAGGCTTGTGTCACAGTTCTTCTGGCTGGGGCTGGATGGAGATGTTAATCGGTTTTGTAAGTGTTGTGGGGAATGTCAGAAGGCCAGCTCTAGAGCCGTTCCACGAGCCCCACTGGTGCCTTTGCCCCTAGTGGAAGCTCCGTTTGAACGTATTGGGATGGACATAGTTGGGTTACTAGAAAGGAGTAAGGCAGGATACACCCACCTACTTGTCATTCTGGATTATGCTACGCGTTATCCAGAGGCAATTCCCCTCCGATCTATGTCCGCTAAGTCTGTTGCCAACGAGCTTGTGAAGGTTTTCTCCCGGGTGGGGATTCCCAAGGAGATACTAACCGATCAAGGCACCAATTTTGTGTCCTGGCTAATCCGTGGAACATGTAAGCTTTTGGGAATTAAGACCATTAGGACCTCTGTGTTTCATCCTCAGACCAACGGCTTGGTGGAACGCTTTAATAAGACCCTTAAGAACATGTTGCGCAGATTTATTCGTAGTGATGTGCGTTACTGGGACCAGCTGATTCCTCCCCTTCTCTTTGCGATCAGAGAGGTTCCCCAGGCTTCTATGGGGTTTTCACCATTCAAACTGTTGTATGGGCGGAGACCGTGGGGCGTGCTCGATCTGGTCAGAGAGATGTGGGAGGAGCAGCAGAACAATTCGACCAATACCGTCTGGTATGTGTTGGACCTGCGCAAACTGCTTGAGTCCGGTTGCGCACATTTCAGCCGGGGGATAAGGTACTTCTCTTATTACCCAGTTCTGAGTCAAAACTCTTGGCTAAGTGGCAAGGACCCTTTGAGGTTACAAGCCAGGTTGTGAAGGTGGACTTTGAGATCTGCCAGCCGGAGCGACGGACTGAGAAACACATTTATCATATCAATCTCTTAAAGCCTTGGTTGCAACCAGAGGCGTTGTTAGTGGCGCATGCAGATGACGTCACGGACCTGGGACCTGATCTTTCTGTGTTGGCAAGAAAAGGATCGGTACAGATTGCTGAGAATCTGACACCAACGGAGAAATGTCAGGCTCATGGTCTGGTGGCGGAGTTTCCTGACGTGTTCTCTCCCGTCCCGGGGTAGACTCGAGTAGCCCATCATCACATTGATATTGAGCCGGGGGCGCTAGTTTGCCAGAGGCCGTACCGTATACCTGAGCGTAAAAGACAGGTAATAAAAGCGGAAATTGACGAAATGCTGAGACTGGGGGTAATAGAAGAGTCCCAAAGTGACTGGAACAGTCCGGTCGTGTTAGTCAATAAGCCAGATGGGTCAACTCGATTTTGCATTGATTTCAGACGAATCAATGAGAAATCGAAGTTTGACGCTTATCCGATGCCCCGAGTAGATGAGTTGCTGGAGCGTCTAGGCACAGCTCATTTTATGACGACACTGGATTTAATGAAGGGGTACTGGCAGATACCCCTGACCCCGGAATCTAGAGAGAGGACGGCGTTTTCAACTCCCTTCGGGTTGTACCAATTCAGGACCATGCCCTTTGGGTTGCACAGAGCCCCCGCCACTTTCCAGTGGATGATGGATCGCATCTTGCGGCCCCATCAGCAGTACGCCGCTGCTTACATAGATGACGTGGTTATCCACAGTGAGGATTGGCTGAGTCATCTGTGTAAGGTGGCGGTGGTGCTGCAATCCTTGCGGGAGGTGGGGTTCACTGCTAACCCAAAGAAGTGTGCCATTGGGAAGAGTGAGTCGGAGTATTTGGGGTATTGAGTAGGGGGCGGCCAGATCAGACCGCTAGTTGCTAAGGTGAAAGCCTTGGCTGACTGGTCGGTTCCTACAACCAAAACCCAGGTGCACTCTTTCTTGGGACTAGCGGGTTATTATAGAAAGTTCATCCCTAGCTTTGCTACACTCGCTGCTCCCTTGACAGACCTCACCCGGAAGGCTGCCCCAAATACGGTTTAGTGGACGGAGTCGTGCCAGAGGGCCTTTCTCGCCTTGAAGCAGAGGCTGTGTAGTAAGCCAGTACTATGCAGCCCGAATTTTGGTAAGAGGTTCACCCTGCAGACGGATGCGTCAGAGACAGGTCTCGGGACAGTGTTGTCTCAGGAGGTTCGGGGAAGCGAGCACCCAGTCCTGTACATCAGCAGGAAGCTCCTTCCCCGCGAGAAAAATTATAGCACCATCGAGAAGGAGTGTCTCGCGGTAAAATGGGCAGTCAAGTCACAAGTTCACGGGCTGCAGGAAGAGGGCGGCAGTCGTCCAACAACCGCCTGTGAGTCATGGCAGTGACACGGGGAGGTGGGAAAGTGGGTGTGTGGACTTTTCCCCACTCTGAATGGCTGAGAGGTGCGTCTTGAGAGATTGTTAGCCCTATAAATTAACGCTCTTTTGTTTCCTCAGATCTGCCCTTTTAAACGCGCAGAGTGTGCAGAAACGCTGGTCCACGACCGAGTGGAACGGAACGGAGGTTCAGAGTGAGACAGTGAGGAAGGGGAACCCTTGGGCAGATCCCTGAATAAGGATAGCTGAGCAGGCTAGGTAGCCGGCAGCGCAGGACGGTGATCCGGGTCGCACGGGCAGCGGCGACCGGGATATTGCTGCAGAGTGCAGCACCTTTGTAGTTTTGTTACTGTTTTATTTTTCCTGTTTCTTTGTGCCTTTGATTTTTGCAGTATTGTTTTGAAGCACCTGCAAGTGCGCCTGAACTGTTTACCATTGCTTGGTATTCCTGTGGTTCTGTTTACCATAGTTGGTAAGCAGACCACGGACCAACATCGCCCTCTGCTGGCTAAAGAAACCCAACGCGCCCCTGAAATAAAACTGGGCACCTGTGTGGTGTTTTCAATTACACCTGTTTGTCTCCTGGTCAGTGAATTACCCACACCCCTTCCACAGGCTCTATTACCACTACAGGGCCCCTGGGGATCTCTGTTATCACTACAGGGCCCCTGGGGCCTCTATTACCACTACAGGGGCTCTATTATCACTAAGGGGGCTCTATTACCACTATGGGGCTCTATTACCACCACGGGGCCCCAGGGGCTGTATTAATAATAAAGTGTTCTTCTGGTTCTTCTGACAACACAGGATAGTTTTGATGCTATTTGAAATACAGGGCCTCTATTAATTTGTAATAAATGTAATTGGTAGAATAATATTTTTGGGGCTATAGCAGAGATATTTATTACAACACATTAAGAAAAATTACTCCACTATACATATGAGAACTAATGTTTTTGTTTTCAGTGCAATGGAGGTGTCTGTATTAGGACATGTGTTTCTAGAGGAACTCGAAGAAAAGGCTAGAAAAAGGAAAGCTGATGATCTGTGAGAATTGATGTGTTTACTGGGATCAAGTAGGCCAGTCTTCGCAGGGGGCTCCAAAGGGAGCGTCACATTGGCTTAGTTGCTCCCGTGTGTTAGGGGGTAAAACCAACAGGGACTGTTTCTCCTCATTGCTCTACAGTGAACCCTGCTGGCCAGGCACCCAGTGAACTCAGAGCAGACACGTGCAGAGCTGCCCATTGTCCTCCAGAGGTCAGTAGCTCAGTGACATCCACTCTTGACTTCCTGGGTGAAAAAGTAAGCAAGCTTGGTTGTGGAATCTGAGGACACCCACTGAATCTTTGGATCTCCTGTGGGGAATTGCTGCATTGAGGAGAAAAGCAATTGGGCATTCTAAATTGGGAGAAAATCAGGGGGAAAATGATAATTGGACATACTAAAATAATAAATAAATAATTAAAATACTCCCTTTGCAATAATGCCTGCAGTTACACCCCTGCTTCAGTCAACACACAACACCACCTGCCCCCTCCCCCCACACACACACACTTTTGCCTTAGCAACAACTTTACACCCATGGGTGCTGACGCAACAGAATCTGGTAGTTTAACAAGCAATGAGCAAGCCATCTCACAAGTGCCTGGAATATTGTGTGTGAAATAATATTATACCCACAAATTCTGTAATTTAAAAGTATTTTTAGAGTCTGCATGTATTTGAACCTAGGCTAATTGTGGAACAATATTTAAATATGAAGGAAGCACTGGGTTTGAGTAGTGCAAAACAAACAACAAATGTATAGCGAGAGACATTGTTTGTTATTCTGTTCTCGTATGAAATGTCTTCATTGTTGTACCCAATCTTATTTGACAACCCTGTAAAAATAAATCAATACAGTGACAATGACAGACTGCAGCTGAACTCAGGTAGAACTCTAACTGTGAATAGATACACACATAACATGCATCACAAGTGGAAATGATGTGTAGCATCACAAAAGACCCCCACACTGCACAATTCTATTGAAAATCCACTTAAACAATTATACAAAGTCAGGCTTATAGTGTTGAAAGAGCAAATCCAAATGATTTTAAAGTTGAAGTGTAAATATATAGATTGTATCTTTTTAACTCAAAATTTAACACAAAATTTCAGATGACATAATCTTCTGAAATGCCCTGTTTCCTTAATTAATTATTTAAGCACTGTGTATGGACCTCTAAGTGGTAACAGCTCTCTCCTATGTTCTAAAATGCAGAGTTTATTTACCGTTGAACTCATGACTCAAATGTACACATTGAGGTTAACACCACAAACACATAACAAAGAAAGATGACACCGTTACTACTCAACCAAGTGATTGTAGTTCCTGAGCAGACATTATAGGGGGATTGGAGCAAAAGGACAGAGACAATAAAAGATAAGAAGGTAGATTGGGGGCTTAGATGCTCTAACAGCTCTCGTTCTCACAAAGCACACCCACTTCAGGAAAGCCCATCGCTGACCAGAAAAGTGTCAACGTTATTAGAATTGCAAAGTTACTGTAGAATAAAGAATAATTAGTGTTTCTGATTTTATTAAATGTGTTAATTATTGAAGCAAGTCTCTGGTGTAACCTTGCAATGCAGTGAATCAAAATATGGATCTGTCTGTTTCTCTCACACACAAACTAAAATGCTGCAGCTGTAATTGCAATTTAGGGTTATGAGTGGGTGGATTATGGCTGGCCATTGACCCAACTGACAATGTGAATTGTATTAATTAATGTAATATATGGTACATGGTGGTAAAATTAAGCTTTAGCCTGGGGGCTGAATCGGTGAGACTGCTTCATGCTATCACATGCCCTGTGTTTTTTGAGAGGAAAAATAAATGCTTTCGTACCATGCGCAAAGCTATTACAGTAATTGCCCATTGCATTCCATATATATAGTGCCTCCTCCCACAGAAATTGTAACATTAATCAAATAAACCAAATTCCTAAGGCTGTTCCAAAGGCTTCCATGTTTTCTCTTTTGCTACTCTCTAATCAGATTTCTTAATCTTACATTGGTAAGGAACGGTTTTGAAGCACTTGGCATTACCATGTTATTGTTACTTTTTTTGTCTCTATAGAAGTACATGACTTATGTTTTGCTGTAAACCATTCAGTTATTCAACTGCACATACAAGCTCTAGTGCAAATACAAACAGAAGAAAGGTCCAGCTCATAGTAGTTGTTTTATCCAAGAATTTGAGGTTTGATAGTGTGAACCTTTTGAAAACCAATTGAACTACAAATGAGAATTTCATAACCCCTTCCTGAAACCCCTCAATTCTACGCTGGGTATATCGGTACAGGTGAAGGGCCAAAAAGTAACACATACTTGCCAATATGTGGAAACTGCTCAACAGGATACCTTTGGGGGGGTGGGGTCATACTCATAAAAACACACTTACACGCAAACACTCATTATCATATAAGTAATAGACTTACCCTATCCCCCTTTAGAATAAATATAGAGTTTTTACTACAGGTCACTGTTAAACAAACACTCTCTTTTTGTGTTGTTGTTGCTTTTGTGGATGCCATTTTAACTTGCTGGACATGACATTATTTAATATGTATTTCAGAACCTTCAACCCTATGCTTCCCGTGATCAACGAATGCTGTACGAAAATGAAGGGTGTGGCTAACGGTCCTTCACGTTCCATTGGCTCCCACATTGTACTCAGAATCATACACTTTAAATCATATTGCAGCAGCAGTGAGGAAACAGTACGCTTCTGCGATATGACTGGATATCACATCTTCTTAATATATAAAGAAGAAAGTTTGTCCTCCTGTCTGTTCCTTTCGGACCCTGCAGAAGCCAGTGCAACCAAACTTGGCATGGCCTCCTCTTTCATCCATGGGAAGGTTGAGGGCTATGTTTGGATCCAAAATTTTGACCCCTGGAGTACTTTATTTAGTAACCCCATTGCTGGATCAGTACAGTAGCGATGTATCTCAAATTAAAGAAACCCACAAAACCGAAATAAAAAAAAAAGTTAAAAAAATTTAAAATGGCAAAAACCAAAAAAAAGGGGGGGGGGGGGGGGGGGGGGGCCCGAGTGCATTGTGCGACACCCAAGATCGATAACTTACAGGAAACCATAAGGCTACCGTTCCCCAGTTTGTCATGCATGAAATATTGAAATATTGAATTTCCCCGGGCAACGCTGGGTACCTCATCTAGTATGTCAATAGACTGAGAACTAAAAAAGGGTGACTGTTCTAGCCATATAGGGACTGTTGGCATGGTAAAGCCAGAAAATGATATGGTGTCAATGTTATGATTAACTACTGTACAAATGACTATGATCAAGACAAACTAGCTCACCCAGAAAATAGTATCTTTAAAATTGTATTTAACCCAATTAGTTGCTCATCAGTTAAAGTCACATAAATTTTGCGAAAAAATGTATATTAAAAATAACTTCAAGGGCCCTGCTCAGTACACCGTACACCATTCAGATGGCTGTTTCCTTGTTTTCTGAGCTATTTGCGCATGCGCAGGGAAGTGCAGTACACAGTGTACCACTTTTTAACACGTACCACAAAATAACACCACACTGGAACCATTTTAGAAAGATATAGAGCAAATTTAGAAGTGATATTTTTTATTTCATGCCATATATGACCTACTGCCACTAGATATATACTGTATCCTTCTATCTGACATACCAACTACCCAATCATAATTAATTATAAAAACATGTCAGTTTTTTAATTACTTATTCTTTGAAGGGGAAAAAAGCCCATCAATTTCTGTGCACTTGAAATCATTTGATAAGACAAATTGACAATATGACAAGCAGAATACTGAACATTACTTTTAAACAAATTGATTTAAAAAAAAAAAGACTTTACCCAACTTATTATATCAATTCTATATCTGCTTGCTATGTATTTATTTATTTTTAAATACAAAGAACAAAGCTAAGTGTAATTAACACAGGCCTATTCGGATTTGTAATGCAAAATACAAAGTGTACTTACAAAACTCTCTTGAGTTTATTAATATTAATACATGTTGTGAAAGAGAAGGCAAACAAATAGTTAATATTTAAAGGACGCGTGAGAATGCAAAACGTAAAGGAATTTATTCTGACCTACACAGTCACATGGCACATGATTAAGAGCATGTAAATCTACAGGTGAACAGGCAGTCGATACATTCAAATACAGATGTCAGTGTCTAAAGACATGGGAGATTGTAATCACAAGGGCGCGCCAGTGCCACAAGGAAGGCACACCTAACTAGATTAGACTGCACTCGTCTAGGTTTAAAACTACCGTGTTTTTATTTGACTTGTTTTATTTTGACAGAAAGTTACATTCTCATAATACATCGTAACAATTGTAATTCTTCGCTCGGACTTCTAAGAGCAGGTAAACAATCCCTTTTCCTTATACAACAAGAGTTAATGATCAAGGTCACACACACAGTCTTACAGTCGTGCAAAACTTTTCAGTGGTGAGTAGGGGTTTTCTAGGGATTCGTAGTGCTTTTTTAAAATCGTCTACAGTATATACAAAATGTCAGGTGTGTGCTTTACAGGTGATGATGGTGTAGTGGCGTTTACTCATTCCGTTTAGCTTATGCTACGACTTGTGAACTCTGACACATTAACACTGGATAGCTAGAGAGCGCAGATCGTTTGTTCAGCGTTTAGTCGAACATTGTTATTGAACGATGATTTAACGATACTGTCGAGTTAATGCGCATTTACAGATGTTAAACTACGTTATATGTAGATTCCTAAAATGCTTTTAAGAAGAACATAGTTTTATTTTAAGGGTTTTACGGCCCTTGAAAAGTTTAAGTGGCCGCTAAGTTTGAGAAACATGCAGCAAACACGATAAAGTATAAACAGGATTTGAACAAGTTGTAGTTTCTGTGTTAAGTTATAAATTTAAACGTATTGATAGGTTGTAAAATAAATGTCTCCTAGGTCAAATATTTATTTATTTATTTTTTAATCATCTGGCTAAATGCATGGTCTTTCCAGCAGTACTGTATCTGTATTGTATGTTGTGTCTTCAGCTACCTGCATTGTTTAGCTGTGTAAAGGGAAAAGAGTCTTTCAAGTGTATGCCAACATGGTCAGATGTATAACAGTAAGCATATAAAGCAATATGCTAAGCTGGCATTTTGTAGTATTAGAGTTGGTAACATACTGGCTAGTTATTTGGAGTTTTAAGAACATAAGAACATAAGAAAGTTTACAAACGAGAGGAGGCCATTCGGCCCATCTTGCTTGTTTGGTTGTTAGTAGCTTATTGATCCCAAAATCTCATCAAGCAGCTTCTTGAAGGATCTCAGGGTGTCAGCTTCAACAACATTACTGTGGAGTTGATTCCAGACCCTCACCCTATTGTGTTTTGGATTTCTATATGTCAGTCACTTTTACCACAAAAAGTAACAAAAGCCAAAGTGAGAACTCCTGAGCCACTGTAGTTCTTGCCTTCACTGTAGTCTCTCCAGATTATCTAATAAAAACAAAGCTTATACATGCAGTGTCAGCATCTCAGGATAATTGATTACTGGGTTATATGCCTTTAATGTGGACAACAGGACAGAAATGGCCCCTTCAGAAGCCCGTGACTCAAAAGGAATAGTGGATACGCAGGCTATGGGTTTTTTTCTGGACAAAAAAAAAGTGAATTGTGAAATGTATCCTTCTACTTAAGTGCAGCACACTTTGTCCTTGAAATGCACGCTTTTGTACAGTCACACTTGAAATGCACGTTTTTTGTACAGTCGTGCTAATCAGCCTGATGCTCACATTGCTGGCACATGCTATACTTTTTTTAATTTTTGCTACTGTTCCATCAAATATTTAGCTAGAATAAAATACTATTGGTGAGTGTACAAAAAGTGTGCCATATTTACATAGCGCAAAATAATGAACAAACTGCAGTCCATGTTAACTTCAAAGGGAACGCTACATTTAACTATTCAGTACGGAACAGTTTAAAATGTCTTACTTAAAATAACTAACAAATATAATGTAGTATACATCTTTTACAAAAATAAAAAATAAAACTTTATCAAGAAAATGTTATGGATGTGACATTTAGTTTTATTTAAAGACCATTATTTTGAATCGCTGTAAAACATTTCCTTTTATCCCAAGAAAAAAATATATTAGTAACATGGTATGACATACCTATAATGTCAGAATGTGACAAATTTACAAATGTGTGACTAAAACATTTATCCTACTATTGATAGCTACAGTGTATGGAAGTCGGAGTTCTGAAAATATTTCCATTTTATTTATTTTTTTCTAAAAACATTAACAATATCAAATGCAATATCAAACGGATCTGGAGCAGTGTGGTGGGTACCACTGGTCCAGTTCATGTGGAATGATCCTATAATATGTGTATTTGGAAACGTTTTATAGGCTCTGTGCTTCCTGTCTGTAACTGATAGCTTTTCTGCAGTAGCACAATGCAAATAATGTGTGTTCAAAGAGCATAGCCAATGGAATCTGAGGATCCAATAGTTGGTGAGATTTTAAAGCAATTTTCATCTACAGTAGTTGCTCAGATGTTGTTGGTTGAACTTCACACATGAAAATCTGTGTAACATGTCGCCTACACATCTAGTTGCTTATGCAGTTTTTGGAAACAATCGGTTTATGTTTCATGTTTCAAAATCAAAGAACAACCTGAAATGCAGCAAGCAGGATTGTGATAGTGTGCCTGATGTCTACTATAAAACCTCTCAAATTTACGAAAGGCTCTTGGTAAATAATGCAAAGATATCCCTGTCCTATGAAAAATTCTGTCAGTAATGCAGCAATCCCTGTTATAAATCTAAAGGCAATATCAATAATAACTTATTATGCTTATTTTAAATGATTCTAAGATAGCAACAGTAACTAATGAGTTCATATTGTTCTATAACATACTTGTTCAGGTAGCATCATGAATTGTAAGGCCAATGTCTTAAACACAGTACCCCACCTGTAACGTTTATTACAATGCTATCATACTGACTTGTCCTCTGTGACGTCTGGTCTCCTAGTAACAGCGCAGGTACTGTCAAGTCCTATGCAAATATTCCAGTCTATAAAAAAATATATTGTAACAAAACAAAGTCTCACTGTGTCTTGTTGCACCTTTTCTTGTTTGCGCTCATTCACTTCTTTAGATTACCTATCATTGCTCGTTGAATTTTCTGAAAACTAAAATGTATGTGTGGTGTCATAATTTTCCACCACATCTTTTTCTGAGTTTGTAGACAGGACAGCCCGAAATTTTCTAATCCGTTACACTAGGCAAAATTAATTCATCCAGCACTAAATTTCAAGCAAAAAGAAAACCTGACTAATTATTATTCCCAGCATCCCGAATTAAAAAATAAACAATAAAAAAAAAAAAAAAAAAATGGTGTGATGCTTTCAAAACAGAGCTCTATCAGCCCTTGAAGCAGAAGACTCACATTTATCAGACAAATGCTATTTCCAAGTCTTAGTGTAAATTGAAACCAGGGTTGTACTTATGTGTATACTGTTGGAATCATTGGATGAGATTTCTAGTCCCAGGTAAGAACTCTTAAAAACTTGTCTGGCCATTTGCCACATTGGGCAACTAGACCAATAAGCTAAAAGCAGGAAGCCCCAGTGGGATAAGGTTGACAACATGGAAAATAATTCCGCTGTGATCACTGAGGTTGGTGATAGTATAGGTTGTATATTATAAAGTAAGCGTTTCCTATCCAGTCCTTTGATGTCAACAATGCAAGTCCCAACAATGTTTAATAATTAACAGGATGTAAGCTGGCTAATAGTCCAGGAGGAGGTAAACACCCAAGGGTACTAAAGAGTTGCTTGTGCACCATTTTATGATGCATATGATGTGCTGTAAGTGGGTACTGTTGAATAAACAGAACGGTTTAGCTGTAGAATTAAAGGTGTACTCTATATGTGTTGTGGATTCAGACCATGAAAGTGTGCCATTTCAATTTCAGTGTGTGTTTGCAGCTTGCCATCAGGAGGGTTAAAATGTAAAATGCTATTTTTCCCCTTTATTTTAATATTTAGACTGTGGCTGTATGAGAGGGGGATTGCTAATCATTGTTTATTTGCTTGACATCATTTTATGTTTGAGGAAGTCATTGCAAGGGTGGATCGGGGTCTGTCATCTCCAGGTGAGCTCTGTGCAATTAAAAAAGAAGAAAAAAGCTCCTGGAAATTGAGCCACCTCTCAAAATCCTGGTTGCCTGGTGCCTTTCCCTTTGTGACAGGCAGGGCATTGAAAATTGAACTTTGGTGCAATGTACTGCTTTAACTCAACGTTACAATCCCAAAAAATCATAGCTGCACTCAATCTGCGAGTTTCTCAATTGCTTCAGCAGTGGGTTTTTTTTTAACACTTATGTTCACACATGCGTTGGCATGTTGGGGGTAATTAATGAATGAAACAGAATTGTGCCCTGCGCTGTTGCTGGTCATTTGAACGGTCCTGTTTGAATGAATAGTAACTGTGCTTGGTACTGTGTGGGTGATTCATAACACTGAGGCACAAGTAAAACTTAAAAAATATATAGGTATTTCACTGCAGCCATTACAAAGGATCTGTAACTAAAATATGCTCTAAAATTGTGTTTACATATTAAAAAAAAAAAAATCCTAATTGAGAATATGGTGGAACAGGTTTTAGCTGCTGTAGTCAAGATGAGCATGACCTTTTCTTTACTGGCTTGAACAGCACTGTCATTGGTCTCCCGTTCGTTGTGCTGTTCTGATCAGCAGCAATAGTTTACTGTCCAGAACATATTAAAAAGAACTTCGTAGTGGAAAATGTTTTAGGTGCATTTAATATACCTGTGTTAGACAAGACAAAACCAACTGAAGCTGGTGTTTGTTTTTAGCAGTTTCATTTAGCTGGCATTCTGCACACTCAGGTTCTGCAGTCGCTGCAGACGGTATTAGTCAAATTGTCAATGCTTTAAAGCACGGTTAAGCATATTCTCGAGTTCATGGAAACATGGCATAAGATTTCAAGGCTTCACATTTAAGTTTCAAAAACTGTCCACAAAATTGGTAAAATGATACCCAAGTTTTATAGCCCTTACACTATACGAAATGTAACCTGAAATTTATATATATATATATATATATATAAATTTTTTTATATATAAATTTAAATGAGGATTTTTTTTCCATTTATCTACACACCATACTCCACACTGTTGTGGGGAAAAAGTTTTTATTGAGAAAAATATTATATGTTAAAAATACAAAACTGAAAGATCATAATTGGATAAGTCTCCCCTGAGTTCATACTTGGTGGAAGCACCTTTGGCAGCAATTACAGCTGTGAGTCTGTTGGGATAGGTCTCTACCAACTTTGCACACCTAGATTTGGCAATATTTGACCATTCTTCTTTACAAAACTGTTCAAACTCTGTCAAGTTCCTTGGGGAGCACTGATGGACAGCAATCTTCAAGTCATGCAACACATTTTTAATTGTATTTAGGTTGGGGCTCTGACTGGGCCACTCAAGGACATTTACCTTTTTGTTCCTTAGCTGCTCCAGTGTAGCTCTGGCTGTATACTTTGGGTCGTTGTCATGCTGAAAGGTGAACTTCTGTCCCAGTTTCATCTTTCTTGCAGAGGGCAGCAGGTTTTCCTCAAGGACTTCTCTGTACTTTGCTCCATTCATTTTCCCTTCTATCCTGACAAGTGCCCCAGTTCCTGCCGACCGTGCTTCACAGTAGGGATGGTGTTCTTTGGGTGATGCGCTGTGTTGGGTTTGCGCCAAACATAATGCTTTGCATTTAGGCCAGAAAGTTCCATTTTAGTTTTTGCCACATGGCTACAGAATCTCGAGTGTTTTTTTGCATACTTCAAATGGGATTCAAGGTGGGCTTTCTTGAGTAATTGCTTCCTTCTTGCCACCCTACCATACAGGCCAGATTTGTGGAGTGCTTGGGATATTGCTGTCACATGCACAATTTGACCAGTCTTGGCCATAAAAGCCTGTAGCACTTGCAAAGTTGCCATTGGCCTCTTGGTAGCCTTTCTGATCAGTCTCCTTCTTGCTCCGTCATCCAGTTTGGAGGGACGGCCTGATCTAGGCAGGGTCTTGGTGGTGCCATACACCATCCACTTCTTAGTAATCATCTTCACCATGTTCCAAGGGATATTTAAGGCCTTTTGATGTTTTTTTTATACCTATCCCCTGATCTGTGCCTTTCAACAACTTTGTCCCAGAGTTCTTTTGAAAGCGCCTTGGTATGCATGGTTGAATCGTTGCTTTGAAATGCACTACCCTACTGGAACTGCTGAATTTATCCTGAAATCATGTGAATCACTACAATTTAACACAAGTGGAGGCCACTTAACTTGGTGTGTGATTTTGAAGGCGACTGGTTACACCTGAGCTAATTTAGGATTGCTATTACAAGGGGGGTGGACACTTATCCAACCAAGCTATTTCAGTTTTTATTTTTAATTAATTTTCTACAAATTTCTAGAATATTGTTTTCACTTGGACTTTGTGGGGTAGGATGTGTAGATAATTGAATAAAAAAACTATTTAAATGCATTTTAAGGCAATAAGGCAAGAAAAGGTGAACGTACACAGCGAAGTGACTGACAGTGTACATGCATATCTAGATTTTAAAATTTGGTTAAAATAAATTTGTCATATCTCATCAAATATTTTGCATAATCATGTCATCAATATAAAAAAAAAATACATTTTTAAATATATGCCTATTTTCTGAAACCGGACTTCCTGTGTAGTTTTTATGAATGAGATGAGTGAATGACGCTACTCAGGTAGACGGATCAAACAAGCTCTTCAATAATAGCTACATCACTGTCCCTGAAAACATAAAACTAAAGGTCTTTGGAATTCATTTTGGACTTTGACCGGGCATTGTTGGGCATTCCTAGATCTGCCCAGACAAAACCCAGAATGAAAGATCTTTGTAATTCATTTCGGACTTTCGAATATTGCACAGTTTGGGGGTTTGCCAGTAACTCATACACACACACTCACTCAGTATATCTATGAAGTAGGCAATATCATTGATTTTTTCCTTCTTCCTTTTTTTTTTTTTTTTTTAACAAAGCTCTGTAAAGAACAACTATTAGTAACAAAGGCATAAGGTCAGCATAGATCCATACCTCAAGCGTCCCCTGCTGAAACAGCTGCCCTAATTCTCAGAATGCTTGTGAAACAATCGGTAGATTGAAGCACAAAGCACCCAGTTGTTTTAACATGTCATCTGATAATTTTCATTAATAAAATAGTATAAATCAAGATATCAGATGTCACAGATTTGTCGTGATGTATGTTTATATCCTACCTTTTCTTCCAGGATATACTTTTCACTCAACTTCTACTGTAGGGCCTCTGGACGTTCACTTAGCATACAGAAATGGATGACTGACATAATGGCTCCAAGCTTAATAGCCTGCGGTGTTGTTAATGGCAGTGAGAAAGCAATTCCTTTAAGCTTGCTGCAGCACAGTACTGTGGGAGCTGTTTTCCACTTGGCTGATTATCATAAATCTTGAACTTGGGCAAGTTAGTCCAATATTAATCCTAATGTTGTCCGTGCTGTAACGGTAAAGCATGGTTTATTTCATTCACTTTCTGTAATTTTAAAGCTGTTTCATATTTTGCTTTTGCTCTAAACGTGTTTACATAGTGCATATTCTTTGAACATTAATATGTTAACTTAAGTGCAGGGGTGTTTGACACAAATTGATATGGGAAAGTTTATTATGGTACTTCATGCTCTTCATATTTCAGTAATTACAACACCTTTTGAGTAAAGACATTTCATTTAATATGTGCTTTTTCCAACACAACCCTGACATTTATTGTAAGTAAAAAAACAGGAAAGGTGAAATAACATTGCAGTACACAATAGTGCATTGGAAAAATAATAACTAAACAATTCCTGCCTTTGTAGATCTTGACTATATAGCTGTCCAGATGGGGTGCAGATGCTGTCGGATGATAAAAAGGTAAGAAAAGTATATGAATCTTGTATGAGTGAGTAGGTAGATTTATCATAAACACAGTTAGCATGGTTTTTCATGTTTAGTACTTGTAATCTGGTATAATGATGGCCAGGGTAGCAGAATGTCAAAATCTTTAAGGCACAGACTTTTTTTCAATGTATTTATTTCTATAGTGCCTTTCATACCACAGTATCTCAGAGAACTTTACACATTGGTTAAACACAAAAAAGTCTGCTGTATCAAGAAGCAGTACAAATTAACAAACGTTATAGGTTAGACTTAACATTTCTAGTTCATCATCCAGATAATAGTTTTATGGAACTGTCCCAAAGGCTCTTAGTGCATTGAAAATCAATTAGGTGTGCAGAAAATAACTTGTTTAAAATGCAGTTTAATTAACATATTTACACTTGTCATGATTGTACAACAATTCTTTTAAAATGCTGTAAATGTGAACCTTTTATCTGTTGCATATAAACAATATTGGGGAAATCAAAGTACGATGTTAAACAAAATGATAGTAACATTTATAAGTTTGAAATAGAGGGAAGGGATACAAATGGAAGTCAAATTTTCATTGTCATTCAGCAAATACATAAATATAAACCAGCTGATTACCATCGAGGGAATTCTACATTTACAGTATTGTATTTGTAATTAAACACTTAAACATTATTGATAGAACGGTTTGTAGAATACAGTATGTAACACATTTAGTTAAATACATGCACCCTCCACCCTAACCCGATTTATGAATCTAGCCGAAAGTCCCTTTGTGTGATTGGCAAGCTCACCCCATCTTATTTGTTTTATTTATTAATTTTGCAGTAATCACACTTCATCCTCTGACAACTTTGAGGTGGCATTTTAATTCTAAAAATAAAATTTACCAAAATAAAAAAAAACAAGTTAAAACAAAAATATTATCACAGCTTTCATATTCTGCAGTTAAACAGCACTCCAGTTATATCACCAAGCAAAATACAATGTGCTTTATGTTATCGTATTTATTTTAATACACCCTAAACCTAATTTTAAATGGGTTCCAGTCACTGCATGCATCTACGTGGCAAAATGGATGAAGGTAAAGCTAAGGCAACGTTGTTGTTGTTGTTGTTGTTGTTGTTGTTGTTCAATAAAAACTGTGCTTTGTTTAAGTGTGGTGTACAGTCAAGCAGCATAATGCAGCCTGAGGGGTGGTTCTGCTGACTTGAGAATGTTCCTGTCGGCTACTAAATAATCATAGCTAGAAGAAAATCTTCAGCTTCTGACCAACTCCTTTGGCACACATTGTGAGTGCAGTTATTCTGCTGTGCCCCGATGATGGCCTTGCCATAATTAAAATCTAATCTTAATCTTACACTTGTATGTTTTGTAGTGGTTGCTGTAATTTGATACTCCTAAATTCTTTTTTTTTTTTTTTTAAAGCTACATATTTGATCCAGTTCCAGTAGAAGTGCATGGACGGACAAGTGATGCATCCAGGTCTGTTTACTCACACCAGGAGAAACCAGTGGGGGCAGACAATTACACAATAGGGCAAAAGTTCAACAAGCTGGACTTGAACAATCCGAAGACTTTAGCACACAAACAAAGAGTGGAAAATATTGAAAATGACAAAAATCGGATCAACAGGACATGCTTACCATCTGCAGAGAAGAAATATGGACTTGGGGATAACAAAGAAGAGTTAAAAGTGGGAACTAATGGACTCTATATTTTGGAGAATGAGCAAACTCAAAAGAAATGTACAACACCAAATAATGAAGGGGTTAGTGACACCTCATCTAGCCCGTTGAACAATTCTTTAGTGGAAAATCACATAGCTGCCTCCGCTCCAAACAGTAGTGTGGCAAAAGCAGGTGAAGAACAAACTGAAGCTACACCAAAAACAGAAAATATATCCGTTTCAAATGGAAAACAACCCTATTTATTGAATGACTACCACCCCGAAGTAAACATCCCTACAGTACAGACATGTGAGAGCTTTGAAAATGACTATGCAGATGTTACAGACAGTGCTTCAGTCAGTGGAGTAGATGCCAATATAACTATTTTAAACAATGCTGAAGCAGTTAACCTTAGTAATGCAAGTATCTCCTTTGCAGATATAAAAGAATGTGTTTCCCAGCAAGCTGATGTGGATGAACTAAACGGCAGAATCTCTCCATTGGAAAGAGGGGAGCCGGATACTGAATCTGAAGAGAGCAATAGTTCCATAGACAACTTTGAGATTTTTGTTGATCTTGAAGTGGCAGAGGCCCTTGCAGCTCTAGAAGCTGCTACAGCGGGAGAGGACGAGGAATAGCCTTTTACACAATACACCTTCTTACTCTTCAGAACACTGCCAGGGGGAGAGGAAGAGAAATAGCCTTTTACAGAATACTCCTTCTCACTCTTCAGAACACTGCCAGTGGGAGAGGACGAGGAATAGCCTTTTACACAATACTCCTTCTCACTCTTCAGAACACTGCCAGCGGGAGAGGACAAGGAATAGCCTTTTACACAATACACCTTCTCACTCTTCAGAACACTGCCAGTGGGAGAGGACGAGGAATAGCCTTTTACACAATACTCCTTCTCACTCTTCAGAACACTGCCAGTGGGAGAGGACGAGGAATAGCCTTTTACACAATACTCCTTCTCACTCTTCAGAATGCTGCCAGCAGGAGAGGACGAGGAATAGCCTTTTACAGAATACACCTTCTCACTCTTCAGAACGCTGCCAGCAGGAGAGGACGAGGAATAGCCTTTTACAGAATACACCTTCTCACTCTTCAGAACGCTGCCAGCGGGAGAGGACGAGGAATAGCCTTTTACAGAATACACCTTCTCACTCTTCAGAACGCAGCGGGAGAGGACGAGGAATAGCCTTTTACACAATGCCTCTTCAGAACGCTGCCAGCGGGAGAGGAGAGGACGAGGAATAGCCTTTTACAGAATACACCTTCTCACTCTTCAGAACGCTGCCAGCGGGAGAGGACGAGGAATAGCCTTTTACACAATACACCTTCTCACTCTTCAGAACGCTGCCAGCGGGAGAGGACGAGGAATAGCCTTTTACAGAATACACCTTCTCACTCTTCAGAACACTGCCAGCGGGAGAGGACGAGGAATAGCCTTTTACACAATACACCTTCTCACTCTTCAGAACACTGCCAGCGGGAGAGGACGAGGAATAGCCTTTTACACAATACACCTTCTCCTCTTCAGAAGAGAGGATGAAGTATAGCAAACACCAAGCTTTTCCTTCATTTTCATTATGCCCTTATTTATGCAGCTACGGTCTATTATAAAACAAAGGTCAAGTTTTTCTAAAATGGGTGTACTCCCAAATGCATTCTCACATACATACATATATATATATAGTTAAAACACACCCAATAACGTTATCATATGAGAAGTTATTTTAAGGGCCTGTAAGAAGAAGGCTGAAGTTGTTTCTTATTCATTTCAGAATTTAAAATGGTGTTTTGTTTTTTTCCTTAGTGACAAAAATAATGCTGAAAATTTGCAGTGAAAATACAGCCCACAGTCTTAGTCAGGGTGATGTTGGTGCTTGTATGAATTCTGGTTGTACATGTTTTTGCCAAAACAAAGCTGACAAAAACCTGCAGGGAATGTGAAGCCTTTGCATGCTTTGCCAACTCCTCCTGCAGGTGGATCTTGTTATGCGAGAAACGTAGCCTGAATTTGTGCAGCCTAATATAAACAAAGCTAATACAATAACAAGAAAGCACCATTCAGGTAATCTCACTGATCACCCAAAGATGTCTGTAACAAAACAGTTTTACATGACCACAAAAAAAAGCACTACATGAACATCATTTAACGTCATGAAATTAAAGAAACTACACAATGATGTTGCAAAAGTCTACCGGAAGCCATAATAATAGCACAGTATTTCATGTTAGTTTTTCATTAAGTATGTGGAAAACTGCAAAGCAGAATGTAATGTAATATGTTAATGTAACATTATTCAGCAGGTTTCATTCAACTTTATGAAGCAATATTATTATTATTATTATTATTTAGAATTTTAAAAACTATTTTGTAGGTTTCAATACGCAAATATTTTAATGGGAATCTAAATTGCCACTACGCTAAGATATTTGCATTCTTTATCTATTCTTTAAAAAATTAAGTACAAATGTAATATATCACTCCACCCACCCCATCAGTATCACTTCGTAAAAACCTGGGGGCAAAGCTCACAAAGAATGTGCCACTGTGCTAAATGTGCCTGATTAAAAACTTCATGCACCACTGTGGCAGCAAACAAGGTGCGTGTAGCAGAGGTTTTATTTAGCATAGCTTAAACATTTTCTTTTTAGGAAAAATTAATTCTGTTTTAACTTGGCCTGATGGTAAATTCTTTGTCAATAAGACCCCTTTTATATCATTTCCTATCTCGCAGGTGTGAGATCTGCAGATCGAGTGACGTGTCTGGTCACATTTTGAGACAGTTTTAGTGAAATTTGGTGAACTTCAGAAAACTGCTACACATTTACATTTAGCCTTTTCTCCAAATTAGTTCTTGTTTAGGCGAGTATGTAATTCCTTCAGACCAGGGCAACTGGTATAGAGTCTGTCATCCCTGGATGTGTCACTTGACATACAGTACATGTTACTAGTATAGCACTAACTCCATTAGCATGTGATGGGGTATTTCTAAAATGCAGAGAACCCGTTGAACTTCTATGACTCACACATGCCCTTATTTATTTATTTAACTCCAGTTGTTTCAAGGTAGGGACCAATCTAATGCTCCTTGCCTTAAAAGCCACTCTGTCCTCTGATCAGTCGTCTGTCCTGTGGTCAGTACAATGTTGTTTTTCTACATAACAATTTCAAAGATGTGCGGGAATAAAACTCCAAGGTGGTTAGGGTCATTTCAGATTTAGAACAGAACTACAAAATCAGTCGTTGAAGTTCTGTGTGTAAAGCGGTTTATATGAATAGAAAAAAAGGCCTGCTTGGAATATGTTGATAAGATGTACAATATGTTACCATTTTTTTGTAAATCTTGATCGCTATAAAAATGTATATATTTTATCATTAAATGTTTTTAAATGTGTATGAACTGAGTAATTAAATGTACAGAATAAATCGTTTCATGGTTTCATTTCAACACAAGCACCTGCATTCACTACCACAAGAACGTTTGAAAAGAAAACGAATGCTGTATGTTCAATAACTGACGGAATTGTTTTAACAATTTTTAATTTAACTCTAGCAAAGAAAAAGAATCATGATATTTGCTCCTGTATGAAGGGCATAAAGAAGATGACCAGAGGAATGCGCATGCAAAGCAGAATCATGTTTCGTTTGAAAATTAACAAACAACTTGTAACATATTGGTAAAGATGAATATTCACAGCACCCTTCACACTGGCGCTCCTATCAGCTCCCAACCCAGGTTCTGGCTACCCGGGTCACAATTCCATGGAGTGTGAAACTGCATACAGTGCCGTGAAAAAGTATTTGCACCATCTAATTTTGGGCATTTTTGCATATTTCTGACACTGAATGTTATCAGATCTTCAACCAGAATCTAATATTAGATAAAAGGGACCCTGAGTGAACAAATAACACAACATTTTGATACTCATTTATTTATTAAAGAAATTTATGCAACACCCAATGCCCCCGTGTGAAAAAGTAATCGTCTCCCCCCTTAGACTCAAAAACTGGTTACGCCACCTTTAGCTGCAATAACTGCAACCAAACGCTTCCTGTAGTTATTGATCAGTCTCTCACAGCGCCGTGGAGGAATTTTGGCCCAGTCCTTCATGCAGAACTGCTTCAACGCAGTGACATTTGTGGGTTTGAGAGCATAAACTGCTCGTTTCAGGTCCTGCCACAACATCTCAACGGGGTTTAGGTCTGGACTTTGACTAGGCCATTCCAAAACTTTAAATTTCTTGTTCTTCACCCATTCTGCTGTAGGGTTGCTTGTGTGTTCCAGATCATTTTCTTGCTGCATGACCCAGCTGCCGTTCAGCTTCAGCTCACGGACGGATGGCCTGACATTCTCCTGTAGAATTCTCTGATACAGAGCAGAATTCATGCTTCCTTCAATGATGGCAAGTAGTCCAGGTCCTGATGCAGCAAAGCATCCCCAAATCATGACACTACCACCACCATGCTTGACCGTTGGTATGAGGTTCTTACTGTGGAATGCAGTGTTTGGTTTTTGCCAGACATAACAGGGCCCATTTTGGCCAAAAAGTTCAATTTTTGACTCATCTGTCCATAGAACATTGTTCCAGAACTCTTGAGGATCATCCAGGTGCTTTTTGGCAAACTTGAGACGTGCATTCATGTTCTTCTTAGTGAGCAGTGGTTTCCGCCTTGCTACTCTGCCATGAAAAAAAAAAAATAGGAGGCACTTTTTTACACAGAGAATTGTGAGGGTCTGGAATCAACTCCCCAGTAATGTTGTTGAAGCTGACACCCTGGGATCCTTCAAGAAGCTGCTTGATGAGATTTTGGGATCAATAAGCTACTAACAACCAAACGAGCAAGATGGGCCGAATGGCCTCCTCTCGTTTGTAAACTTTCTTATGTTCTTATGTTCTTATGAATCCCATTTTTGCCCAGAGTCTTTCTGATGGTGGAGTCATGAACACTGACCTTAGTCGAGGTGAGAGAGGCCTGCAGATCCCTGGATGTTGTTGTAGGGTTCTTTGTGACTTCCTGGACGATTTTACGCCTTGCTCTTGGAGAGGTTTTGACAGGACGGCCACTCCTGGAAAGATTCACTAATGCCCCAAAATTTCTCCATTTGGACAATACGGCTCTGACTGTGGTTTGGTGGAGCCCCAGAGCCTTAGAAATTGCTTTGTAACCCTTTCCAGACTGATAAGCAGCAACAACTTTTTTTTTCCGGAGGTCTTCAGGAATTTCTTTTGATCGTGGCATGATGTGCCTCTAGAACCTGTGTGCTGACAACTTCACAGTGATGGTAGGGGCCAAAGCTAGTTAGCTGGCCCAAATCAGGCCTGATTGTTAACCAAAGTATTCAAACAACTGACCATAATTATCCCTTTAATTGGATTGAGTTAACGAGGGGGCCAATTACTTTTTCACACCTGAAGATTGAATGTTTGACTACCTTGCACACCAAACAAATGAAAGAAGCATCAAACTTTGGTGTCATTTATTTTTCTCTCAGACTCCCTCTATATACTATTACAACCCACAAAAACATCTGACCAAATTCAGTGTGAAAAATGTGCAAAAATTCAGAAAATCAGACAGGGGGCAAATACTTTTTCACGGCACTGTACCTGGGTGCAAGCGACCCATCTCAGGATGTGACTAGACACACTTTAACCCGGGTCGATCAAGACAAAATGAATGATGACCGTTTGTAAGCGGACAAAGAAGCAAACTACATGAAGGTTTCACTTCTGCAAGGAACATTTCTGTTTAGTCATATTTCTGTTGATTGAGACACACCATGAGCCAGATTGCAGCAGGAATAAAGAACCGTTTGCTCTAATCAACATTTGGATAGAAGCATCCATAACAAGCACACCATCTTGAAAGCATGAACTGTGAGCGCGGCTGCTTCCAGGGCACTGCATATGCGCACTGTGTACTTGCTTCTGTCACCCAGGGCGACCCTGCTTAATTATTATTATTATTATTATTATTGTTCATTCTCTGCTTTACCATATGGCCATGTGCATCATGCTTAATAATGTTCTTGATATTCCCTATGCAAATGTATGCAGACTATTAATGACAGTTTAGACAGCACAAAATAACAAATGTGCTAAATATATTGAAAGCATGAATATCAAAACAGGCTTTATCAAGCAGACTACAGGCATGCAGGCTTGTGAAGATGGTCAGGCAAAGGTACACCATTTCTACAGTATATACACTGTGTAGACTGGTGGATTCTACTAACATTGTACACACCGTAGCCACTGAAACAATGGAAATCATATAAACAAATGATTTAAGAGGGGAATAATGTGGTTTAATTATAGTTGCACTACAACACACAGAAAATGTTTCTTCAAGATCCTGGTTTATTTTCTATATACAGGTCCATGTTATTTTCCAGATTAATATGCTGTTTAGTAATATGGGATTTCCCAGTCTTCAAGTTAGCCTGCTTAAAATTGGAAAACCCATAAATACACTGCCATTGACCTCTATAGCCCTGTTATCTTGTCTCAATGCTCACGGCCACAAGGTTCAATTAGGGTGTTTATTAACTTTAACGTTTAAGTGAATTGATAGCACTGTGGCACTTTAAATAACCTTCACCTAGAAAAATATCTGTAAAACAACAAGAATATTTGAAAGAAATTAAGTGTTCCTTTGCTATTTCACTGTTTGGCTTTGAGTTCATGAAGGGGCCTTATACACATGGCCTAACCATGAACTAACTGCATTTGTAAATCAATTAAATGTGCAGTAATGAGGGAAACACTGTAATAAAGGAAAATGTTACAACGTCTAGCACCTTTCAGTTCTGTGTTTTGCATGTATTTGTACCCTTGAAGCTTTTTATCCCCCAGAGGCTGCAGTGTGTGTTGTTTCCAGAATAGGGCTCTAGTACTGTAGTTCTGAAAGTGGAACTATTGAATCAGGAATCAAGCATATCCGTAACTACACCCGTATCCAGGATAAAAAGGGTCAAAGTCAATTTACTGTGTACCTGTAGCAATGGCTTTTGTGGGCTTATACTGTACGTGTGTGACAAAAGGTGTGTTTTTTGTCCAGCATTCAGAAGAATAGAATTCTATTAATGCATGTATTGTAAGCTTAACAAAAGGTCAAAAACATGAGCAAACATTTGCTGAGAGCAACCTTTGCTGCATGATGTCATCTACAGTTACGGCAGGTGCTTTGCGGGATTTTTTTTTCTTTCCGACAAGCCTTTAACAGTGACTCATATTAATTTATTTATTGCTGCAATTTACCAGCTAGTCTAGTTGCACCGATACAGAGAGAGGTCACTTTTTTGCAGCACCCATATTAAAACCCATTAGACCAAGCATTTTTAACAGGATATGAGTAACCAAGATACTGGGTCTTTAAACTAACAGTGTCAATGGTTATAACTGCCCTATTGTACTATTCAAGGGATGGTCAAAATTCAAAGATCCTGAAAGATTTCCTAAGTGGTTTCATAACTTAGAAGTGCTTTTCTGTGCTTGTTTTACAATATTCTGTCCTGATAGATGTTCTGAAAACTGTCTTACATTGCATAATTTAATGCAAATAAATAAAAGTAATAAATAAATAAATATGATGGCGTATAATAAGTAGCAGACACTGCTTACACCCAAGTCAAAACTGCCATCCTGTAGGAATTAGCCAAATGTGTTTATAAAGTACTTCTGTTTTAAATACTGGACAATACTGGCCTTCCGCAGCATAGAGTCAACAGACTTCAGCTACAGTACTGCCGCCCAACTATTACAATGAGGTCTTTGTTAAAGATGTGGCGAATCTACAGGAAGACAGGAAAGCTTCACTGCTTTATGAAACACGTGGAAACCAAATAATGCATGGCCCACTGCCACTGACAAATAATAACCTCATAGCCAAGCAGTACAACCCGTGCCTGTGGTAATCAACACCTGGAAGCTCAACACATTGCAACAGTTCATTTTTACTAGATAACACCAGCAATAACACTTGAATAGAAGAATCACAGATGTGGGCAGAGATTTCTGCAAAATGTGACAGTAAAATGGTTAACTTTTAGCAGACAACAATGGTAATGGAACTAAGGGAATCACAGAATAGAGATGTGTACCGAGTATGCAGCCAATATCTCATACCATTAGGTCATCGCAAAACCAAATAGTCACATGATCCCAGTAGGGCAGCAATCTCAGGTCCCAGTTTAAAGTGAAGGGTTGTGGCAAAGTGGTTTGTAGTGCACATGTGTAGAGGTGATGCAGTGCTTAACAACAACAATCCAACAACAGTTCCAATGGCGAAAAACAAAGTTTTATTAATTGCTTTTAACTAATAAGCCTGACACAATGATGTGTACTGCTAGTCAAAACCATGGGGTTCAGTCCCGAAACAATAACAACAAACACACACTTTAACACACCCACACGTTCACCAGTCCAACAGTGAGTGCTCCGGGTGCAAGTGGTGTTGTGAATACAAGTTAATAGTGATTACAGGAGGTCCAGTGCAGTCTGGGTTTGATGCTGGCTTGTCAGTGACAGCTCCTGGATATTTAGCAGTCTACAATGACAAATAACAACAGTTAGTAAGACAGACAAGACAACACTAAACACTCAGTTTCTTTTACTCCTCTCTGTCAGTCCGTAACCATAACACAGGAACAGATCACTTGGCCGCATCCCCTGATATCCCTTCAGTCACACCCCGTTTGCTAGCGAGTGCAATCACGTCTCCTCCAATCCATAACTGACACATCACCTACCGCAGTACTGACTTGCAGTATTGTGGCTTCGCCCTCTTTTAGGATGGCTGACTTCCGACTGACTCTGGAATGAACTGTCACACCATCCATCCAGTCCGGGACACACTGTTCCTGTTATACCGCACCCTCACAGGACGGGAGGGAGACTGTCGATTCATTCGCTGTCTCTCACAAGGGTACTGTGAGATTTTGCACTGCTAAGTTTTAATAACAGACACATTTATCCATTCTAATCCAGGTCTTCAATTACTAAGCTCAGCTAGAAAACAATACATAAAGTCCTGTTTGGAACAAGGCTCTGTTGAATTCAATGAACAGACAAGAAAGGACTGAAGGAGCCACTTGCGATGATCCCAGGGTTATATTCGTAACATCCCCCTAAATTACTCATCGTCTACGTTTCATTAAATCGAATTAAACACATGGTGCGTTTTTAATGTCTCAACATTTTTTTTCTGTTCGATAAAGATGCATGTTACAGTTTACACAGAAAAAAAAGACAAGCAAAACAATATAAACATTAACCTTTCCAAAGATATTCATTAACCAATATGTAGTTTACCTATATAAATACATTGCTCTCTATATTTTAATTTATATCCAGATACATAAAATATCCATAGCCACATACAAACGGATATTGCATATAAAAAGAAAACACTTATAATAGCTATATAATACCAAAATATGAAACTGGCAGCATTGGGTAAAGAAAAAAACAGCTTCAGTTAAATAAGTACATTTTATTTATTACAAAATTATAAAAAAAAAAAAAAAAAAAAACATATTGCTTACTTTAGAAATTCACATAATGTGGCCAACAGATTTCTCCTTATCCTATACACAGTTGTCACACAAAACGTGTGTTTAAGTAGTGTTATTGTTGAATTACTGTAAACCTGAGCAGTTAAAAACAGAATTGTGAGCAATATAAACTAGTACAGAAAAAAAAAATAAAACACAACAAACATTTAACTCAAAAGACAAAATGGACAGTAAATAACATTTTCATCTGAGAGAATTTTTTTTTGGTGTGGTTTTCCAGTATATTCATTTCTATTTCATGTTCTGACAGTGACATGGGTGCTTTATCTCTTAGTTGTTATCTGTAAAACTAGTGGTAGGACCAACACAAGTAATGCAAGCTGCATCCTAGGACTTCACAGGGAAAGCAGGGGGGCATGAATTAACCTATAGATTCTCATACATTGTAGCATTAAATTGAATAGCACAGTGCATTGCACTATTAGATATTAAATAAACAGCAACATTTGGTAAAATAAAAAAAAAAAGAATAGCATGCTACAGTACAGAAAAACAGCACCAAACTGACCAACTGTAAACAATACACAAAGGCAAGGACACTTGTTTCAAAACAAAAACACTTATTATTTTGCAGTTTTAGCTCCTAACTTTTTCACTGGATACCAGTATTTAATGATCAGAAGTAATAATGATTATTACTTCTGCAACATTCACAGAGTTCTCTTCAGTCTTCTCTGCCCACAATGTGAGAAACATACAATACACTTTAAAATACTTTTTTTTTTTATAGATGTCCATTTTGACTGACGAGAATTTCATGTAAAATCTATGAGAAAACGTAATGCTGTTTGAAAATGTTGTGTTGATTACAGATTCCACACAGTCTCTCACACACACACACATCTTTTAGTTTTCATCTAATTTGTTAAAATCTGAATGCTTTGCAGCAGGTAAGGAGGGCTGGGGTACGCGAGAAGACACAGAAATAAAAAGGCAAACTTGCAATACAAGTATCTGACAGATACAAAAGGAGACAAAAGAATAATAACACTGACAGTACAAATAAAATCTGTCGTGCCACCATGGAACTTTAAACTTCACTTGCTTTCTTGTTGCAACAGGTGTGGACAATAAGTATATATGCCAAACAATGTTTGCGTGGAGTTTTCAAACAATGGCACTGCAACACAGTCACCAGGAACAGAATCTAAAAAAAATACATCCTGCTGTTCAGGTTGGCAGGGAATATTCCGTGTTATTTCCATCTCCAATGTCTTTGAAGCATCTGGAGCATCACTATTGCAGGACTGAGCACTAAAACAAGCCCTCAATTTGTTGGTGATGCCGTGTAAGGCAAAGGGTTCAAGCTTTTATATAATTTAGAAGTATTGCAAAACTTGTATAAAAGTAGACACATTTTTTTTTTTTTTTTAGAAAAAATTAAAATCTTAGATTCCTACATCCATATGCCACAGCAGGTATTACAGGTTAGGGTACTGTTGCTATCGTTTCTGAGCAGGGAGGGCACTCTTTCCACCATGTTAATGATGATACAAACCCTGCACAAAAAGACATTTTGTTAAATCTTTCCATGAAACAACACCTTGATATGCTAACTAATAAACACTGTTCTCTGTCAAGCATTTAGATTGTGACACAGTGACCCCAGTGCACTGAGCAGATGTAAGGCAGCCTGTTCTATATGTATTTATTAAGTTCTCGATACCACTTTAGCCATGTCAGAAACCTACCTTATAAACAGCATCACAGGTCTGTATTACTTGGTTGCTACAATTCAAAGAGAATAGACAAGTCAGGGAGAGCTGGAATTATCAATACAAACCAGAATGAAAGAAACAAGATCACATACAGTAAAACCTGCTCATGTGACCACCTTTATTAAGAGACCACCTGGTCTAAGTGACCTCTATAAATTCCTCCAAGTGATATCTGTGCTTTAATTTACCTGTACTAAGAGACCACCTGTCTAACATGACCAGTGACCACAATTCTTTTATCCAACAATGGACTCAAACCTGTATTAAGCAACCATTTTAGTCAGCTTTTATCTGTAATCAGTAAAACTATTAAAACAAGGCTTTCTTGTAAAGTGAGAGAGAAAACATGGAAAAACGAAAGGTCCTCCTCACCCTAGATGACACAATTAAAGTTACTGAACTTGAAAAGACAGAAAGTAGCGGACAAATTGATGAAAAATTTGGCGTTGGAAAGATGCAGATACAGAACATTTTGAAACGCAAAGTAGAACTGGGCATATTCATTGCTGTCACAAAATAATGTCTTTCCAAATGCGTTATCTAAATGAATGTAATTCAATTATAGTACTTCCTTTTGTTCACATTCCATCTTGGAGTCTTTTACAGTGTATTTTAAACATACATACACAATTACAGGAAGGCATGTCGGAGACACATAAAATGCATGGGCCCTCTTTTATTCAGAGACCTCTTGAGTGGTCTCTGAATACAGCTTGACTGTACTTTAACTGACTGGATTTTTTTTTTTTTAAATCCAAAGTGCTTTAGACAGATGTTGAATAGCTGTTGCTACTAACAGATATCAAATTCAAATGTACGTCTGACTGGCATGTATACAGTTTACAGTCACCTTTTACACTTTTGTCAAGGAATGGGATGTTTCATCAAACGTAAACCAGATGCAGTTGCTTCTCCGTATCCATTTCTGGTAGAAACTCAATTAATTCAAACTCAATCAAGTAGATGGCATTTATTAACACGTTTCTTACAATATCTATTAGTGCAATGAGGTATAGTAAAAATGAAGTGAATGAGGCCATCTGGTGTTATAAAGTGGTATCACAATAAATATGCAGTATGGTTTCGTATTTTTTGTTCTCAATATTGTTTGTGTAGGTTTCAGTTCAAGAAGTAGACTACCTATTCTTTCCCCGACATCACTTGACAAAGAGTATTTGGTCAACTACAGCAAACTAAAAGTAGTGTACTAACTGTGGTTAGTAGTAATGACAGTGCAGAATGTGTCTGTCTCCAAATCAATTAATTGGATGTTGATTTGGAGATGGCCACGTATATAAACCTGTCTGTTTCTGTGTTCAAGGTGTGTGGGTGTGAGAGGGAGATGGGAAAAATTAAACAAAGTTAAAAGAAACAAATTGCTGCTAGTGCTGGGCCTCACTATTTGTTGGATTTGTGTTCGAGTTTTGTTTTCGTTTAAACCTTTTATTTTGCTCTGTGAGAAGTGTTTTTGTTTAAATATTTATTTTATTGTTTTTGTGTATAAAAACGGGCCTCAGCGCTTGCACCCAAGTACCTGCCTGTGTATCTATCAGCTGTCTGGTGCAGAGACGTCAGTACTCGGCTTAAAAGGGAAATCATTCAAAAGCGTGATTTGGGGGTTTATAAAATGAAGAAAATATCAAAGATCACTTAAAATAATAGTTTAAAAACTTTAGTTGAAATATGTATCATAAGAATGCAGCACACTCTGGCATTCTCTGGTCCAGGAAGATAAAATGGACAGTTTAGCCCTGAGGCTTTAAGAAAGAACAAGAACTGAGAGACATGCCCATTAAGATGTGGTTAGGAGGATGAATCAATGAAGTCATTGAACTTGCTAGCCTCTACTGACTCCTTTTGGGTGGAGACCAGCAACTCATTGTAAGCTGTGGGTGTTTAGCTTCCAGTATTGTTATCCAATTGAAACTAAGTTCTTATGTATATTATCAGCAATTGTTCTTTGTTTCCAATGGATATATCAAAAATGCTTGTGAAGCCTGCTCTTTGAATGGGGTAATGACCAATGATTTATACATTCTTCTCTCTTACTGGCTTAGGAATTTTCTTGGACGTCATGGAAGACTGAACAATCCAGAAGAATCACAATGGGGCTAGCAGCTAGTTTTTATACTAACAAAAGAATGTTCAATGTCTTGTTCTTGCTCCCTCCTTACCTGTGGCTCAGAGGCAGCTCTGCTCTTTGATTCCTCTTGTGTAGGGGTAGCAGGGACTTCACCACTGGAACCTATTCCATCCTGGCACTCAGAAATCAGGCTCTTTCGTTGCTTTGGATTGGACCTGCTCTCTGCCTTTGTTACTCGGAACCTGGAAAAAGAAAACCATATACTTGCTATTTATGGTGAAGAACACAATTTAGAGCACAGCAGCCTGTATTTTAAACTCCAAAGCCACTCTCAGGCAATTAAAAGCTAAATGTAGTTTTATAAAAATCCTCAAAAATAAGGACAAATTGTTCTTTTAAATTCTGATATATGTCTGCATGAACCCATTCAACAATATTTTGGTCTGAATTGTTATGTCATGTTCAGGGTGTACTGGTATAGCATATAAACATGCTGACTATGTAAATATTGTATGTGTTACCTGAATGGCTGAAGGAGAGAGGCACTCCATAGTTTAATTTCATGTTCTTGCTGCAGTTGCATTTAGATCCACAAATTAATTTCCAGCAATATTATCAGTTGACCTTATACAGTATATACCAGTTAGCATTTTACAGTACAGCTACGCAAAGGTTTAGCATCACCTAGAATTTTATGACTGATACATAATAAAAAATAAATACTAATAAATGATATGAACATAATTTTGATATTTTATTTAACATCATGTAATCAAATTAACTGCAAAATTATATTACCAAAAAAATACTATTTTGTATTTCCTATCCCCTGCTGTCATTCAATGCAACAAGATGGGGCTTGAAATTTCAATCATAAAAGTGCAGTATAGCCCACAGAAATAAATGCAATATTAGTTGTAATCCACAATCTTTAGAAGCTATAGTCTGGAAAGGAAAGCTTAAAATATGGATAGTCACTCCTCAGTTAGCCTTACCTAAGGTAACATTAGGTAGTTCAAGATTAGTGCTAATCAGTATCTGTGAAACCAGCCTTTAGCATGACTTATGTAAGGGTTTCATTTCACTAATATTAACACAGAGCATTCTTGTTGTATGCGTTTGCTATGACTTCCTTTTTGTTTTGCTGTTACAACACTGCATTACTCAACCTTACTGTTAACCCTGGACACTGCAATACTGGGATCTCAGCTCAATTTCAAACATTTCTCTTCAGTCTGACTTCATTTTTCTCCATATAAAACCATTGCAAGGGTTCATCTTTCTTCAGACACTTAAGCCAATGTGACAGGGCCTGCTTCCTCAGCTACAGGGGAAATATCTGGCTCCCTTACCCTTGGTTGTCTCTAGAGGGGTGTCACAGAGACGGCCGAAGTGGGCGGCGTCAGAGCCAGGAAAAGTAATGAAATACACAAAACACAGGACGGATGAAATGAAATGATGAAGACGCCTGTTGGCGCCGGTTTAATACAAAATAAAAGGTTTAACAAACACGAAAAACACAGGACACGGCACTCTACGCCAAAATAAATAGACAAACAAAAACAGACTAAACTTAACAAAACGGTGCACGGACAGACACTGACAAACACGGTGAGCGGATACTTTCTCCTCTTATTATTACTACTACTGTTTATTTCCTCCGTCTCCAATCCCGTTCTCCGCTCACCGAACACCCAACCCCAGTATGTGACAACGTGCATCTATATATACTATTGTGCTGGGATTCAATTACCAATTAATTATTCACTTGAATCCCAGCACGTGAATTAATAAAGTGCAATTCCCCGTGCTCACATATTATTACATTTTACTTGCACGTGAAGTGCTGTGCAATCCTCGTGCCTAAATACACATATACATTTTAAACACTCGTGTTACACAGACCCGTTTATATCCCGTGTACCAATGTCTATACACCAACATTTAAACACACCACACGCAACACATAACAGATAATATACACAGGGGCGGGCACTTTGTTACATATACCCCCTCCTGTGCAAAGCACACATGGCCTCAATGGCCACCTCCCCCCTTAAAAGCCCAAAAGTCCCGCCCAAAGTCCTTGGCCAGGACCAGAGGCTTCCAGGGGCCCACAGGTCGTAATGCTGTCAGCAGGGTAGCATTCTCCTGCCAGGGTAGTCCTAGCAGCGGAAAGGCTGCTTGGGGTGTGGTCTCCTGACCTTCCCCCTCCTTCGGCGCCGGCAGCTCCCCTTGGTGGGGCTTCAACCACCGTTCTTCCTGCAGGGAAGAAACTGCAGAGGGAGCAGGTCTCCGGACCTCCCCCACGATCTCCGGCAGCGAAACTGCTGCTGGGGTTGGCGGTCTCCAGACCTCCCCCCCCTCCGGCAGCGAAACTGCTGCTGGGGTTGGCGGTCTCCAGACCTCCTCCCCCTCCTCCGGCAGCGAAACTGCTGCTGGGGTTGGCGGTCTCCAGACCTCCTCCCCCTTCTTCGTGGCCGGCAGCTCCCCTTCGTGGGGTTCCGGCCACAGTACTTCCGGCTGTGATGCGGAGCGGCGGGCAACCCCAGGCGATGCAGAGCGGCGGGCAACCCCAGGCGATGCAGAGCGGCGGGCAACCCGGGCGATGCAGAGCGGCGGGCAACCCCAGGCGATGCAGAGCGGCGGGCAACCCCAGGCGGCGATGCAGAGCGGCGGGCAACCCCAGGCGATGCAGAGCGGCAGAGCGGCGGGCAACCTTGGGCGAAGCGAGGCTGGCATCCTTGGGCGAAGCGAGGCTGGCATCCTTGGGCGAAGCGAGGCTGGCATCCTTGGGCGAAGCGAGGCTGGCATCCTTGGGCGAAGCGAGGCTGGCATCCTTGGGCGAAGCGAGGCTGGCAGTCAGGACAAGCTGGGGTGCGGGTGTTGGCCCTCTTTTCGGCCACTGCAGCCGGGAGGTTCTTCCCCGTGCTTCCCTCAGCAGCCTATGCAAGGGCTGCTGAGGACCGCCAGCATCTAGTCCTGGCCCTTCTGGTGCAGGGAGAGGCAGCTCCTGCTCCTCTCCCCCTGATGGAGGTGGAGGCAGAGGAAGCTCCAGCTCCTCTCCTCGTGATGGTGGGGGAAGTGATACCAGCAGGCATTCACCCTCTGCTGGTGGGGGAAGTGATACCAGCAGGCATTCACCCTCTGCTGGTGGGGGAAGTGATACCAGCAGGCATTCACCCTCTGCTGGTGGACAGGGACCCAGCAGGCATTCACCCTCTGCTGGTGGACAGGGACCCAGCAGGCATTCACCCTCTGCTGCTGGTGGTGGGAGGCAGCAGGCAGCTTGCTGCTCCTCTGCTGGTGGAGGTGGCGGAGGCAGAGGCAGCTCCTGCTGCTCTCCCCCTGCCGGTGGAGGTGGCGGAGGCAGAGGCAGCTCCTGCTGCTCTCCCCCTGCCGGTGGAGGTGGCGGAGGCAGAGGCAGCTCCTGCTGCTCTCCCTCCTGCCGGTGGAGGTGGCGGAGGCAGAGGCAGCTCCTGCTGCTCTCCCCCTGCCGGTGGAGGTGGCGGAGGCAGAGGCAGCTCCTGCTGCTCTCCCCCTGCCGGTGGAGGTGGCGGAGGCAGAGGCAGCTCCTGCTGCTCTGCCCCTGCCGGTGGAGGTGGCGGAGGCAGAGGCAGCTCCTGCTGCTCTGCTCCTGCCGGTGGAGGTGGCGGAGGCAGAGGCAGCTCCTGCTGCCTGCCGGTGGAGGTGGAGGTGGGAGGCAGAGGCAGCTCCTGCTGCTCTGCCCCTGCCGGTGGAGGTGGCGGAGGCAGAGGCAGCTCCTGCTGCTCTGCCCCTGCCGGTGGAGGTGGCGGAGGCAGAGGCAGCTCCTGCTGCTCTGCTCCTGCCGGTGGAGGTGGCGGAGGCAGAGGCAGCTCCTGCTGCTCTGCTCCTGCCCATGGAGGTAGGAGCGGCGTGTAGTCTCCTGGTGGTGGAGGTGGGAGCGGTGTGTAGTCTCCCCTTGTTACAGGGGACTGGTGCGGCTCTCCCTCACTTGCAGGGGACTGGTGCGGCTCTTCCTCCCTTGCAGGAGACTGGTGCGGCTGTGGAGACAGCGGTGGGACCTCTGCCTTCCTCTTCCCCTTTCCCCTTCTCTGCCACCTCCTCACCTTCCTCTCCTGCGGCAGTTCCTCCTCTCCCTCCTGGTAGGGGCAGCGGAAGGGACAATTGGCAAAGAGATGGTCCTGGTTGCAGAGGAGGCACCCCGGCAAGGACTGGTTACATCGCCGGGGATGTCTGGCCCTTAGGCGGCACTCCTCCTCCCTGTCCCTCACCTCTTTATCCTCTTTCCTGCTTCTCCCCATTTCTTTCTTTTTTTTTTTTTTTTGTAATCCAAAGACGCCCCCTTTTTTTTTTTTTTTTTTTTCTCCCACACAAAAAAAAACCTCTCCTGGTCTGACGCTTGGAGGCGCTGTTAAATCCCACGCAGGACACCACGTGTCACAGAGACGGCCGAAGTGGGCGGCGTCAGAACCAGGAAAAGTAATGAAATACACAAAACACAGGACGGATGAAATGAAATGATGAAGACGCCTGTTGGCGCCGGTTTAATACAAAATAAAAGGTTTAACAAACACGAAAAACACAGGACACGGCACTCTACGCCAAAATAAATAGACAAACAAAAACAGACTAAACTTAACAAAACGGTGCACGGACAGACACTGACAAACACGGTGAGCGGATACTTTCTCCTCTTATTATACTACTACTGCTTATTTCCTCCGTCTCCAATCCCGTTCTCCGCTCACCGAACACCCAACCGCCAGTATGTGACAACGTGCATCTATATATACTATTGTGCTGGGATTCAATTACCAATTAATTATTCACTTGAATCCCAGCACGTGAATTAATAAATTGCAATTCCCCGTGCTCACATATTATTACATTTTACTTGCACGTGAAGTGCTGTGCAATCCTCGTGCCTAAATACACATATACATTTTTAAACACTCGTGTTACACAGACCCGTTTATATCCCGTGTACCAATGTCTATACACCAACATTTAAACACACCACACGCAACACATAACAGATAATATACACAGGGGCGGGCACTTTGTTACATATACCCCCTCCTGTGCAAAGCACACATGGCCTCAATGGCCACCTCCCCCCTTAAAAGCCCAAAAGTCCCGCCCAAAGTCCTTGGCCAGGACCAGAGGCTTCCAGGGGCCCACAGGTCGTAATGCTGTCAGCAGGGTAGCATTCTCCTGCCAGGGTAGTCCTAGCAGCGGAAAGGCTGCTTGGGGTGTGGTCTCCTGACCTTCCCCCTCCTTCGGCGCCGGCAGCTCCCCTTGGTGGGGCTTCAACCACCGTTCTTCCTGCAGGGAAGAAACTGCAGAGGGAGCAGGTCTCCGGACCTCCCCCACGATCTCCGGCAGCGAAACTGCTGCTGGGGTTGGCGGTCTCCAGACCTCCTCCCCCTCCTCCGGCAGCGAAACTGCTGCTGGGGTTGGCGGTCTCCAGACCTCCTCCCCCTCCTCCGGCAGCGAAACTGCTGCTGGGGTTGGCGGTCTCCAGACCTCCTCCCCCTTCTTCGTGGCCGGCAGCTCCCCTTCGTGGGGTTCCGGCCACAGCAGCTCCCCTTCGTGGGGTTCCGGCCACAGTACTCCGGCTGTGATGCGGAGCGGCGGGCAACCCCAGGCGATGCAGAACCCCGGGCGGCAGACCCCAGGCGATGCAGAGCGGCGGGCAACCCCAGGCGATGCAGAGCGGCGGGCAACCCCAGGCGATGCAGAGCGGCGGGCAACCCCAGGCGATGCAGAGCGGCGGGCATCCTTGGGCGAAGCGAGGCTGGCATCCTTGGGCGAAGCGAGGCTGGCATCCTTGGGCGAAGCGAGGCTGGCATCCTTGGGCGAAGCGAGGCTGGCATCCTTGGGCGAAGCGAGGCTGGCATCCTTGGGCGAAGCGAGGCTGGCATCCTTGGGCGAAGCGAGGCGAGGCTGGCAGTCAGGACAAGCTGGGGTGCGGGTGTTGGCCCTCTTTTCGGCCACTGCAGCCGGGAGGTTCTTCCCCGTGCTTCCCTCAGCAGCCTATGCAAGGGCTGCTGAGGACCGCCAGCATCTAGTCCTGGCCCTTCTGGTGCAGGGAGAGGCAGCTCCTGCTCCTCTCCCCCTGATGGAGGTGGAGGCAGAGGAAGCTCCAGCTCCTCTCCTCGTGATGGTGGGGGAAGTGATACCAGCAGGCATTCACCCTCTGCTGGTGGGGGAAGTGATACCAGCAGGCATTCACCCTCTGCTGGTGGGGGAAGTGATACCAGCAGGCATTCACCCTCTGCTGGTGGACAGGGACCCAGCAGGCATTCACCCTCTGCTGGTGGACAGGGACCCAGCAGGCATTCACCCTCTGCTGGTGGAGGAGGCAGAGGCAGCTCCTGCTGCTCTGCTCCTGCCGGTGGAGGTGGCGGAGGCAGAGGCAGCTCCTGCTGCTCTCCCCCTGCCGGTGGAGGTGGCGGAGGCAGAGGCAGCTCCTGCTGCTCTCCCCCTGCCGGTGGAGGTGGCGGAGGCAGAGGCAGCTCCTGCTGCTCTCCCCCTGCCGGTGGAGGTGGCGGAGGCAGAGGCAGCTCCTGCTGCTCTCCCCCTGCCGGTGGAGGTGGCGGAGGCAGAGGCAGCTCCTGCTGCTCTCCTCCTGCCGGTGGAGGTGGCGGAGGCAGAGGCAGCTCCTGCTGCTCTCCCCCTGCCGGTGGAGGTGGCGGAGGCAGAGGCAGCTCCTGCTGCTCTGCTCCTGCCGGTGGAGGTGGCGGAGGCAGAGGCAGCTCCTGCTGCTCTCCCCCTGCCGGTGGAGGTGGCGGAGGCAGAGGCAGCTCCTGCTGCTCTGCTCCTGCCGGTGGAGGTGGCGGAGGCAGAGGCAGCTCCTGCTGCTCTGCCCCTGCCGGTGGAGGTGGCGGAGGCAGAGGCAGCTCCTGCTGCTCTGCCCCTGCCGGTGGAGGTGGCGGAGGCAGAGGCAGCTCCTGCTGCTCTGCTCCTGCCCATGGAGGTAGGAGCGGCGTGTAGTCTCCTGGTGGTGGAGGTGGGAGCGGTGTGTAGTCTCCCCTTGATACAGGGGACTGGTGCGGCTCTCCCTCACTTGCAGGGGACTGGTGCGGCTCTTCCTCCCTTGCAGGAGACTGGTGCGGCTGTGGAGACAGCGGTGGGACCTCTGCCTTCCTCTTCCCCTTTCCCCTTCTCTGCCACCTCCTCACCTTCCTCTCCTGCGGCAGTTCCTCCTCTCCCTCCTGGTAGGGGCAGCGGAAGGGACAATTGGCAAAGAGATGGTCCTGGTTGCAGAGGAGGCACCCCGGCAAGGACTGGTTACATCGCTGGGGATGTCTGGCCCTTAGGCGGCACTCCTCCTCCCTGTCCCTCACCTCTTTATCCTCTTTCCTGCTTCTCCCCATTTCTTTCTTTTTTTTTTTTTTGTAATCCAAAGACGCCCCTTTTTTTTTTTTTTTCTCCCACACAAAAAAAAACCTCTCCTGGTCTGACGCTTGGAGGCGCTGTTAAATCCCACGCAGGACACCACGTGTCACAGAGACGGCCGAAGTGGGCGGCGTCAGAGCCAGGAAAAGTAATGAAATACACAAAACACAGGACGGATGAAATGAAATGATGAAGACGCCTGTTGGCGCCGGTTTAATACAAAATAAAAGGTTTAACAAACACGAAAAACACAGGACACGGCACTCTACGCCAAAATAAATAGACAAACAAAAACAGACTAAACTTAACAAAACGGTGCACGGACAGACACTGACAAACACGGTGAGCGGATACTTTCTCCTCTTATTATTACTACTGCTTATTTCCTCCGTCTCCAATCCCGTTCTCCGCTCACCGAACACCCAACCCCAGTATGTGACAACGTGCATCTATATATACTATTGTGCTGGGATTCAATTACCAATTAATTATTCACTTGAATCCCAGCACGTGAATTAATAAAGTGCAATTCCCCGTGCTCACATATTACTGCATTTTACTTGCACGTGAAGTGCTGTGCAATCCTCGTGCCTAAATACACATATACATTTTTAAACACTCGTGTTACACAGACCCGTTTATATCCCGTGTACCAATGTCTATACACCAACATTTAAACACACCACATGCAACACATAACAGATAATATACACAGGGGCGGGCACTTTGTTACAAGGGGTCCTTGTTTTCACGTCAATTCTGCCACGTAAGTGTTAATATTTATCTCACGTGATGCCCCACAAAGCAAGCAGTGTGCTATTTCAAAATTTACATTGTGTTAGTCACCCTATGCCAACGCATGAGGTCTGTGTCATCAATTTGGCCAGCAGTGACATTTTTGCAGAACACCAGTAATGGGACTTGAACCAAAATTAACTTTGCTTTGACACAAATCACAACACAAGCTGTATTTATGTAGCTTGATACATTACATTTACACTTAACTTTTGCGGTTAACAAAATTGGAGAACGTTATCATAACAAAGAGAAAATAACAGGTTAAAATGCTCCAAAATGATAAAAGTACCCTGTCCTCAAATGAGAACTATGGCACTTAATGGGTTAAGTAAGAAATCAAAGAATACAGCTGTGTACAAATGACAGACAATAACTCAAGGTGTACTGTCTCCGAGCAGCTGTAACTTTAAAAGCCACATGACTTCAATATGGCAGACATATTAGGTCAAGTTCAGATTCGTGGTAAGCAACACATATAGCATGACCGGTATATACAGCCCTGAAAATATGAAGTCACTGCTTGAAATGGTTTCTGAGGTACGAGTAAGGTACACAGTGGCAGTTCCAGTCTTTATAATTCAGAAACCAAAGTCACATGACCACAATATGGCAGCTATAAGGTCAAAGGTCATAGGACCAGTTAGCAACTGAAAAATACACAAAACAAAACAGTGGGCAAAACAGCTAGAAACAAACGACTGCCATAGGAAGCAAAGATCATAGGCTACCATATCAAATCAGAGATCAGAGACAAACTACAAGTTCACAGCTCAAGACCTCACCTCACCTCATTCATATATAGCTTTCTCATTGACAAAATAGCCTCAGACTGCATGGCCTTAAAAACGGTGTGGGAACAAGACCTGGAGAAAGAGTATGAAGAGAATGAATGGGACAATATGGTAGAAGATATGGGATATATTATATATAATGTGGGATATATGGAAAAATAAGATACTTATAGATTGATCCAATAGATTGTACTGGACTCCTGTGAAAATGAATAGGCTGGGATTGAGGGATTCTAAGATGCATTGCAGGTGGCTGGGGGAAACAGGTGGCACTCTGCATATGTTTTGGGGGATGTGATAAATTAAAGCATTTCTGGCAGGAGGTTATCCACCAAATTGGGGAAGTAATTGGAACTACAATACTGTTGAACCCCGCATTATGCCTTTTAAATAAAAATAACACAGCTGATAGTCTGAATGACAGCCAGGTTAAACGGATAATGGTAGCTATTACCACAGCCGAAAGAATTATACTGAGGCAGTGGAAGGATAAAGATCCTCCCTCATATGCACAGCGACAAAGCCCTTGTGAAACTGCTTCTTATCGAGGCTCATATACAGGGTCAACGACAAGATGGAACCATTTGAGGAGGTATGGGGCTCATTTCTCCTCGTGATTACCAATTAGTTAATGGAATATGCTTAGTGAATGTTAAATGTGAATTGAACAGTCTGGTGAGGTGGGGGGGGGGGATACAAAATACAACTGAAACGTATCTGACACAGTAAAATATACGTAGAAAAAAGGAGGATATAGGTATGTACATGTTTTATTTCTGTTTTTTTCCATGGGGTTTCCATGGGGTTTCCATGCGGGTCGATTTACACGTGAAATGGCGATGTGCGTGCACGTTCGGGAGAATTACTCAGGTAAATCAGGTTTGTGGCTGAAAAACGGCCAAAGAGAGGGATAGGGTAGATCTCATTTACTCGTGTATATGATGAAACACACGGAAAACTCCACACCTAGTTTCGCATGGAAACCCGAATTTCACGTGTAAATGTGAATGAGAGTGTTTATTCTTAACTATAAATATTGCAAGGGAGCAGGTCAGTTGTTACTGTGGATTCCAAAGCGGCAGAAAGTTGTGGCTGATGGTTGATTTTATGGTTAGCAGTGGTGTAGTTCACCTTAATGATAATGCGGGCAGCTTTTTTTATTATTATTTTTTGCTGTGTCTGGCCTATCATGTTGTATATTGTGTGTTTACAGTTCTGTATAAAACCACTTATCATGAACTGCGTTATGCCCTTGTTATAGTATTAAAGCAGCTGTTTGAGAATATCCTTGATGTAAAAACTACACTAAACCTAAACACGAAGAGAAAGTGAGCTGCTTAAAATGTCTCCTGAATTAATTCCTGTCCTTTTTTTGAACCCAGCTATGTCCAAAGACAATGCGTGTCTGCCCTCCACGTTAATAAATATAGTTGGTGAACTGGATGTCATGAGCCAGCTTGATCACCCAAAACAGTGAAACAAACATCCAACAAGTTGTTGATGACCTCTCAGAAGTGACCAAATAAAATTGCAAATAAACATATTGATTGTGTTTTATTTGTTTGCATCATTAATATTTAACACAACAGTAAATCCAACACAACTTAAAAAAGAAAGGAGAGTATCTCTGACAGCACGAGACTCCTCAGATCAATGAGGTCCAATTGAAACTGGCAGCTGAGGTAACCTTCACAGTTGACAAATCCGCTTATAATAAGCGGGACTGGGCTTGTTTTTTGAGAATTGCGAGTTGTAATTTGCATAAACATCCACTCTGACTGAATGAATCAAACATTGACTGCGCTTGTTTTGAAAAACAGTGCCGCTTTTTTTCTTGTAAGACTGTAACTCTGTCTCACAAGCAGAGACGGATTCCTGAGCACCTCATTTTGTTGTTGACAGGAGTCTGTGCAGGATACAGCAGGCAGAAATTTTGGGAACAAATTAATGCACTTCAGTCCGTTTCATCAGTATCCACCACCTCCCTTTCAAGTATTTGCCCAAGCATGGGGTTGAATGCTTCCTGGGCAGCTGTCAGCCGTCTGGACAGGTAGGGTTTCTAAGCCAGGGTAGTATACACAGCATCACCTGATCCCTTATATGCTGTATTGCCTGAATGAAAGGGAAAATATATATATATATATATATATATATATATATAAACGTCTCTGCCAGTTTTCAGCTATGGTGATCTGTAACACCTGTTGGTCAGTTTCATTTTATACCTCTGAGTTTATTTTTAATTAATGAGTCGTAAGATAAATTAGCTGAAAGAGTATTCACTACTAACGACATGACACCCCACTAATGACATCTGAAAAACAATTTGGGCAGCAAAACACATTATTAACCAGCCAGGCACGAGGTATTCTGCTTTATTACAGCAGCTTAGATGTATCTAATCTCTGTGACAGTGCAGCAGGGCAAAAACACAAAGCCAACCTACATGGAAGATCTTGTCACAACACTGACAAGCCTAAATACAAAATACAAATAAGTAGCTTTTTCTTTGCAACGTTCAAATTCAATATAAAAGAAATGTTGCAATACTTGTTGTAGACAATATACTTTGTTTGACATTCCACTGAGAAGTGCTTGCATACATAACGTTTTGTGTGATAAATATAAAATCACATTCAGTGTGTTGATATCATGTTTACTCAGACCTTGTAATAAAATGAGCTTAAGCGAATTGGCAAGACAGAGAGTTTAGAAAGTTTAGCTGCATTTCACTTAATAAAAATATTCTGCAAAAGGCAAGCACATTCATCTGGAAAAAAAAAAAAAACAGAAACTAAATATATTTTAAATACAGATATTAAAATTGAAATACAGGCAGTAGCCTACTAAACACATCAATCACTCGACATAAGTACCTAAATAGACCCAGTTTAAGTACACCGCGTCGAGACGCACACTGCTTGACTCAACACGAAACGACCATTTTACACCCGATTTCAACGGTGCATTGGCCTGTTCATCACGCAGCCCAATGTTTGGGTCTCAGGACTCAGCTGTGGCAACACCACAGAGGGCCCTTTATATCAGGCATATTTATGTATAGTAAGTTACAGTGTCTATCAGAGGCAAGCCCCCAAACCCCTACTAAAATGATGTAATAATACTCACAACCTGGGGCTTCTAAACTATTGTTAGAATTGTTCAAATTTGCATAAACTGGGCATGCTAGACTGCAGTTTACAAGCCGCCTCCCCTAACTTCCCCTAGTTATTAATAAGCTGGGTTTGTTAAATTGCAGACTACCAAGGGAATGTATTATTCATTATTATTAGGCTGATATATACTTCTTTCTAATCAATATTATTACTTTGCCTCACCTTGTAAAACAGTCGCTAATAAGCCTTGGTCATTTTGAAGCCATTCAAACACATTTAACGAACGCAACTATGCTGGTATGAACCGACTCATGTGGTGTTGCTATATCTGCAATGACCGTACAAGATTTTGAAGAGCACAAAGGCTATAGCTATCAGTGGGCATTAATACATGCACACAGCAAGGGATGAAATGCATTTTATTCTGCGGCAAAGCAACATGTAAAAGAGCCTAAATAATACCCGTAGTGCCCTTTCCCTTCGCTCCCTCCTTTCTGTAGCTGCACAGATGGAGGGTTGCTGCTGAGCCACTGAAGCACTCAGGAAAGTGAAAATGAAACTCTTACCTCCCCACAGAGAGCACAGTGATCTCTCCATGGCGAATCCTCTTTAAGTCTCTTGCCTTGTTGCCCTGCCATATTAAAGGCCATTTCTTGTGGTTGCAGCGCGAGCAGACGTTCCTCTCAGCCGCCCCACCGATTGTGTGCAGGTGGTTGCTTTGACAGGTATGCTTAGCAGGTGTCAGCGGTGTGCTTGGGGTAACTTGAATAACTGGACTACTTGGAGTTGTAGGACTGTTGAAAAAGAAGAAGACAAACATATTTTCAAAAACATGATTTTATATTTAAGAATTTGTACATTTTTTGTATATTGCTATTTTAATGGGTCTGCAAATACTGGCAGGTCAAGAGCTTAAGATTTCCAAATTGGAATATTTTTTAGAATCCCTAGAGATGGAAACCATGGTCCCCAAGGACGAGGTCTTTGCTTAATTGAACACTTGTGTTCAGCTAAACAGTGAATTAGGGACCTAATTGGAACAAGGTCCTGGATTAGAGCAGACTGAATAGCTGTTAATTTAGCCAAGTCCCTCAAACCTAACAAAACGTGTACAAGAATTAGTAAACTCAATGTGAAACAGATAACTTTAAAAACACTGTCTACATATGAGAGTTGAAGTGGGCCTGACCCTGGAATAATCTCATGGTACAAACACTAGCTGCTTTCAAGTCCGAGATCCCCTCAAACTGCTTACACCATATATCCCCAGTCGTAACATTAAACCCCTGAATATGGGATTGCTGGTAATCCCTAAAATAAAATATGTTAAACCGGGAGGAAGGGCTTTTTGTTATAGAGCCACCAAACTTGGAATGAGCTACCAACACATGTGATGGAATCTGAGACTCTGTTTTTAAAACCAGACTAAAAACATATTTGTTTGAGATGGCATTTTTATAGTATGTATGTATATATCTGTTTTAGTTTTTATTGTTGTAACTTGTATCTCTTCCAAAACTGCACTTTAAACCGTGGTCTTGAAAATCTACCAGTTAAACCTTGCCAGCTATGAATGTGTCTGCTGACACCAGTCTATGAACAATAAGGGCTTCACAGCAGGGGGTAGATTCAATCTAAAGCGAAGGCAGATCATTGTGAGAAGCTGCAGAAACCGTTCTGCTTTCCAGTTTGCAGTTTGTCTTACACAGCATGAAATCAAACGATTCCTGAAAACTCAAGCGCCGCTAAAAAGGAGAAATGACACAGCTCAGGGATGTCTGACCTTTTCAGAGGGAGATCTAATTGGGAGCACAGAGACAACAGAAGGGTAGAAAACATGTATTTTTATTAATTGAAGCAACACCTCCAGATATGTGTGTAAAGTACTTAGATATAGAAGTTTATTGCTGTTGCGGGTAAGGTATAGGTTAGATTGCTTTTACATTTTAGATTAATAATAGGTACACCCAAGAATGTTAAAAAAAAATAAAAATAAAAAAAGATAAACATATACCAGTAGATCTTTTTTGAAAATGCTTTTTTTTTTTTTAAAGGGGGGGACAATAAGATGTTATTTTAATTTAAAAAACAGGAATGATCTTATAGGCCTCCACAAGTGGTTTAATGTATTCTATAATATGACAGGATACATCCCATGTGTGTTTCTGACCCTTGAACGTGTGACGGTATTAAATGTATTTAGTTATGCATCATGCAGAAAAAGTAAAAAAAAAAAAGTACAAAATCAGTTTGTGTTCACTGTTTGTTTCCTATATTATATTGTGGCTAAAGATGAAAGTCTAGCCCACAGGTTGAATGTTCCAATATTTAAATAAATACCTGTAGATTCCAGGCTCAATCCCACTGACTCACTGTGTGTGACCCTGAGCAAGTCAATTATCTGAAGGACAAGGCACAAGGAGGTTGAGAAGTAAAACAAATAAGGTTCTCTTGGAAGTGACTGCAGCAGCAGCAGTCGTGATGCATAGTTCACCCACTAGTCTCTGTAAGTCGCTTTGGATAAAAAGGTGTCTGCTAAATGACTAATAATACTACTATTAATAATACTACTACTAATAATTATACCACATTGAACTGATCCCCCTCCCCACTTCAATTTTTGTTTGAACACCAAGCAACTGGGTCGCATCGTAAATTTTAGTTTTAATACCAATCTTTATCCTGCCTTAGCTAATGCGGCGCACAGAATGGAGCTGTAATCTCTCCCACGACGTTTAACTGCTCTATGCAGGGTTGCTGGCAAGACAAAATGTGTTTCTTCAATTGATGTTTTTTTACTTCTTTAAATTAGAGCCAACTTCCATTAACATGATCACTGTGTTTTAGATGCTAAATTTGATTTAACAACATCTTGGTTGTATCTGAATTTCTATCAAATGTACACAAGTTATTGCAGCAGCATCTTCAATGTTAATAGATGACTATATGGACTCTGACACTTATGAGTGGCCATAACAAAAATAGCACTTCTTACTGTTATCAGTTACACCATTGCCAATATCAGAGGGCAACTGCAGTTTTATTTATCACATTAAATAACATGGTATACTTTTACTAAAAAAACAAATACATTATTCTGTATTACAGGAAAAGCTGTACTACAAAATAATACATTTGCAGTATGTTAGATGTGAGCATTTTAGGAATTAAAACAGAAAAAGACAAACATATACAGGCTTGGTTGCATAACAGAATGGAAAGAGTGTCACCTTGTGGAATCTTTAGGAATAAGCATAAATCCTAAATATCATTCCTCTCAATAACAAGCCTTAACATTAATATGAAAGCTTAGATTCGTCCTAAATAAAGGCAACAGTGTAAACTGGTACAGAATTATACATACTGCAAGGAATTCTTGGATATGACAGTTGGTTTTTTTTCAGTTATTTTTTTTTTTTTTCTGCTGCCTTTGGACAGGAATGTTAGTAGAAAAGTAGCTCTAGTATTTGTTTTATTGTTATTAAAATCTATAGGTCTAATACTAACTTGCATGCCACATTATAGATTAGCATAACCTTAAATTATTATTTTTATTATTATTATTATTATTATTATTATTATTATTATTATTATTATTATTTATTATTATTATAATACAAGTTTTACTCTGAACAATTTAAACCTCTGTAAAGTGCTTTGAGATGGTAGTCCACTATGAAAGGCACTACATAAAAATAAAGATTATTATTATTATTATTATTATTATTATTATTATTATTATTATTATTATTATTATTAATACAAAATGCTGATTCATAACATTTTCTGGACAGGTAGTTGTACACTCTATCCTTTACAATCCATAGGCTACTGACTTACATTAAGCCAGTAATAAGGTTTCTTAAAAGGGGAAATGAGACTTCATAACATTACAGGCCAGTGCTCACATACGATAAAGAATTCATCATCACATTTTATGAAAAACATTAATTAAATTAGGCAAACTGACTGCCCTCCAAATATAGAGTAATGTGACTTGCCTGTCAGGGTCTATACTTCTGTCTTGTACCATGGCCTTTAAAGCTTCTGAATTAGCTGTTAAGGGAAGTAAACACAAATGCATTACAGACAGAAGAAACCCACACAGTAAACTACAGTTTGTGATTTTATACTTTTTACTTTGGCCAGAGTGCCCTTTTCTTTTTGTGTTTTCTGCTGATCTTTTGTTGTATTATTTAATAAATATATGTCTGCGGCCGTTTCAGCCCTGTACTTTTGTTTTGTCTGCTGCTTCCTGAGCCTGACGTCACCACCCACACACACCACTCAAGCCACCCGTAACAAATCAATCATTCACATTTTTAAAATCTGTTTTCACTTTCAGTGTTTCCTCGTTTCCCAGAGAGATGATTTATGACTGTCTGGTAAGTATGCAATTATTATTATGCGATAGACTGCTGCTATACAAACAAAGCTCTCAAATTATTGGGACAGACTTTTTCATGTAACTCTTTTAACAAAGTAACTTATAATGGGAAATAAATAAATTGACAGACACAAATATTATGTACTGTACTTATATTAGTTTAATGGTCTGCTGTTTTGAGTATCAAGTCAATAAAAAATAATTAAAAAAACAGTTAACACTAATGTCTTATTCACAAGTTATGAGTACAAACTAATAGCTTATTACAGTAACAACAATACAAAACAGGTATTAATTATTTTGTGCTAAATAAGTGCATGTGACAGAGATCAAATGATTCTTGGTGTTCGAGCTCCCCCAGACCTGTGAGGGCGCTGTGTAAAGGGAACAGAGTCCCTTGGACTAGTTGGCCCGACAATTCATTCCCAGGGTTCGACAGAAGTCGTCCGTTTAGAAAGGGGGCGGAGCTATGGTACACTAAACCATTGACCCAGACGGTTAACGATGTGGCATTAACAGATTGGAGGAGCGGGTGCGCTCGTTAACCAAGGGGTCAGTGATGTGATCTGTTCCTTGTAATGGTCATGCTATGACTGAAAAGACCCGAGTGAGAAACTGAGTGTTTTTCTTTGTTTTGAAGGTCTGTCCAAAGTCTACTGTTTGTCTTGTTTGTTAGACTAGACGGCTAACACGATCCGGAGCTGTCTCCCACAGCCAGCACAAACTCGGACAACAGAGCACTAACTGTTTCACAAAATAAATTGTACTTTCACAGAGGTGACCGTGTCTGTGTGGGGTGTTTGGACTTTGTTACTGTTTACGGGACTGCAACCCTTCATAAATCCCTCTGCAACACAGATGGCTGTGTACTACCAGTCATCCTATTTGTTTTCCGTTTGGTCATCAGACCCCTGGATTAAAGTAAACAGAACTCATTTTCACCAGTACTTTGTTGTCTGTCTCTTTGTTGTTGGATCAGCACACTGCATCTGCACATACCACTTTGCCACAGTGCAACATAACTGTTACAAAATCTGTAAAGCATTACAATATTTTATAATGACTCTACAGTGTTAAGTGTAGTCTGTATGCTCCAGAATTTTGCTGTAATATCACTTGCAGATCAGGATCAGGGAGGCTGAAGTTCTGTTATAAAGCCAGTATCAATGTCTTTGATTTGGTACCAAGTTAAAACAGAGCCATTACAATGCAAGCACACAGACAGTCATTATAAAATATTGTAATACTTTACAGATTTTGTAACCTATTTAGCAAACAATAATTAGCATTGTATTATTGTAACAAGCTATTAGATTGCATTTTACATAACCAGTTAAAACAGTTTCCAGCCCTTCAGATATAGTTTTGTTATTACGACCCAGTATGAACACTGAAGAAAACGGAACTTGTCACTGCAAGTTAATGAATACGCTACTCAATCTGCCAGCATTACATATCCATAAATGCTTAACTGCACTTCCCTGCCACATCTGATGATGATGCTTCTTATTGCTCTGAACCATTCAAAGTGGTTTACAGTTGTTGCTAGTTGTGACATTAAGAACCATATTGACAGTTAGACCTGATAGCAGCCCCCTTACTACATTTCTGCTGCTCACTACTGCTTCAATGAGGACTATCAAGATGGGTATGACATTGAAAGCTGTACAACCGAAGCAGCACATGAGATGGCTCATGGCACAGCACCAGTAGTCGGTGCATCTGTGTCTGAGTTTGCGGGCTGGCAACTCCCATTACGTGGGGTGCTTAATAATTTGAATTAAGTAGAGCTATTTAAAAAAAACACAAACAACAACGCCACCACCACACATTTCCAAATGATCTATTAGCACATAATGGCTTCTGAAAATACCTTTAACTTACCTTCATTTTTCATGATGTAATGCACAATTTGGCCAACTGTATCAGCGTTGCACTCACTAAAGGTATCATTCATCTCTGTAAAAACAAGAAATATTAGAAACTTAGATTCATTAAAATCAATAGCACAAAGTTGGAAACCAGTTCCTTTACAACTTTTTTATTTGTAACTAACAGGTCACACATGGGGGGGGGGGGGGGTTAAAAAGTAATAATTTGTGGAAAATATTATCAACTTATAATACGTATCTATATTAACACACATCCAAACAATGTACTGTAAACTGATCACATTTTCCAAAAATTATTCAATACATATATTGTTGTATAGTCCTTTTGTCTAGAAATTAATTGATTAAGCAATACATGAATACAGAGCCCAGCTAATAATTGAAAAGTGCCTTTTCTTTGAATGAACTGTGCCAGATAATAAAAGTACTGTACAATATAACAGACATACAATCCTAAAACAAACCCAATTTAATCTCAGGAGTGTGTTATATTTACTGAATACAATATCTTATTACTACTGGCAATGTTTCTTTATTGTGTTTATTACCTGCTTTTAAATCCTTACATACAGTAGAATGGAATTGCAGTCCGAGAAAGATGAAAACCTAAAATACTAGTTTAGTTTACAAAAACTACCTATGCACAGCTGTCTCTTGTTGCTGATGTATTTTGACCACTTCTCCATGAGACACAGCTCTTAGTTATGTACATTTCTATGTGTTACATGTACATTTATGTAAATACACTTTCTAGTAGTTCTCCTGCAACAGACAACAACAATACAAAGACAAATGAAACTCACCAGTTTCGACTCTTTTATAAATTCAGGACTGCTGCAAACCCATGAATCAAGCCAAGTATGCTACTATAACCAGTGCTGATGCAAAGAGAATAGCTACCAACTGCAGCTCCATTAACATTGCAGCTTTGTTTTATTTCAATAACCACATTTGTTTTAAACAATATGGTTTACAGTTATGGAGGGTATAACCGTTACTCTGTGAATGTTTTGTTTTATAAACTGATGTTTTTCATTAAATGGCAATGGAAAACATCAGTTTATGAGTAAAAAAAACGGATCATTTTAAATGCAGAAAGGTGAGTAATAATCTGACTCCACTGTGATTTAGCATTTGGTTCAAACAATCTAACAACAAATGCTGGATTGTAAATGAATATAAAACTATAAAGAGGGACCATGATGATGATGGATAAAAATCTGCTGCTGTAACTTCTGGCTGCTGCAAGGGACTGTTTGGGTGTCTAGATTACAGCTTTCCTGACAGATCCCACACCTGCTCAATGAGTGAAAAGTCCGAAAGGTTATGGTGGGCCATTAACATATTCCACCTCCAGTGACATATCAAATGTAAAAAAATATATACCTTAAAACCTCATATTAAACAGGCATTTCAACAACTAATTTTAAGCAGCTACAGATGCTCCCTTTTTAATTAACACTATAAAAATATTGTCTAAACCTATATGCATGAATGTACAGCACAAGTATTGGCTTTTTTCTGTAACTGCTGTCAGACCAGTTTGAGCATTTTATATGCACTGTTGCACACATGCCTGTGACCTTACATGACTTCAGTCCTATATGTAACATCCCAAGGGCACTATTTAGAACCATCCCCATGCCTTATACTACCAAGGAACGTTGGATTTAGAATGCTTTCTAGAGAGATGTACTGCGTTTTGGCTTGTGAATATTTTTCATTACAAAGTATTTGTGGATCTGTAGTTGTTCAACTGATTACTCCATTTATGTAGTAAAATACAGAGAAGACTTCAGTGAAGTGGTGTTCTGCATGAGTCAGACTGCTAGCACTCCTCCTTCCTCCTCTGTATCTACATACTGTATGGCTACATGACATATGCAAGGATTCATTTTAGATTAATTTGGTAGTAATACTTAAGGAACCGAAGTATTGCAAGTTGAAAGCTAAACTACATTTTAAGTGTTGCATTACCCCAATAAGACAAGCTTCCTATCACATTGCAAGAAACAATTTGCAAACCATGCCATTATAATGATACTGACAGAAAGCATGTTGGTGGTTTCTTTACCAGTATTTCCTCTCTGCATTTCATTTAGCCCATTCACATTGACAGACTAACCTGCATACAACTGTAATGGACTGAAATCAAAAATTAGGTTTAAGCCATTTGGTCTTTTTGGTTTGAAAAGTACACAACTGCCTCTGGATTGCACAAAACCTGGTAATCCAATTATGTATTTATTATTTCATTTTACCAGGTAAAAACTCATTAAGTTAGCTATGTATTTTATGCACAGGGGGGCTATAGTGTCAAACCTCCAGATATTTGTAAGTTATTTCCATCCTGATGCATAGATTTGTCCGTTGGCTAGTTTTTGTTTTGTACCAAATAAACTGACCTGAGGTTTGATAGAATTAAGATGCAGTTTTACCATTTGTCAAATTCAGCTGCACAATATTAAAGTTACTCTGAAGTTTATCTTGTGCTTAATCATCCAAACAAATTATTTGGTCTGATTTATGGTATACACCATCGCTGTAAATTCAAAAACAAAAGCCCACACTAAGATTAAAAAGCAGATAACTGTGACATATACCAACCGTGTGTACAGAACAGTATAAACGAAGAATCAGCAATGTGTACAAACAATTTTAAAAGTGATTCTCAAGATATACAAAGATGTAAGTGTGACTGTGACAGGGTAGCATCACGGCCCAGGCTGTTACAGACAAGAAAGAGACCTAGAGATAGAAAGCGGCAGTTTAAGCATTGGTGTGCCTGTTTATTAACAAAACAAACACAAAAACAGGAACAAATAAACAGGCACAAATGCCAAACTAAAAGGTTAAACAAAGCAATTCAGCCATTGGGCTGAGCATTCGCCTTCACTGACCAAGTTGTCCAACACAACAGAAAAACCACAGCACTCACAAGGATTTCTGGTTCCTTTTATACATGTGGCCTCTTCCCAATTAGCACCAATTACCTAATTAGGGAATGGTCACACCTGTGATTGCTGGCAGGTATAGATTTAATCCCATCCCTGCCAGCCTTACATTCCCACAAACACACTGTTTATATCAGCAGGGCTTTGGCACTAAAGAGGGATGGATGAAGAGACAGACACCTCCATAGATTCCCATAATCGGATAACATCAATAACTTATATAATGTTAATTCTAAGTCTAATAACAACTGTACAAGTGGTTCTGCAGATATATGGAACAACATGAAGTGTGACATACATAGAGTACAATTTGTATGACTGCCTCTTCTTTATCCCTTGGAAATGGATAATAATGCAGAAGGATAATGTCCACAAGGCAAACTCAAAATAAACTAAAAGTATTCCACTATGTCCAATCTATTTAACAGAGTATGATATTAGTTGAATTCTGGTCTAACAGATTATTTCTCTGGTAAAACTATAATTTCATATCAAGTAATGCTGTGGAGATCAGATATGACAACATGAAGTGCTGCAGAACAGTATCTATGATAAAGGCTGACTGTGAACCACTGCAGTCAGGATGCTGATTAATGTAGAAAATAAGCAAGCTTCATTCATTCAGTCATGTGAGTCCTCAGTGCCCGCCACAGAAAGCACCACCCACACGAGAAATACTGCCGAGATGACTGCTGGGCTGACTCACCAAAGCCACAGATTCACAGCTTATAAATGACTTTGGACAATTCTACTAAGCACCTAGCAGCAAGGACAAGGCGGAGAAGACAAGGTGAACTACTACAGTCATGAAATATATTTGAACCCAGTTAAGATAAATAAATGGCTAAGTTAAAGGTATGTTGGTGAGTGTCATTTGGTTACTTATTAACATACTGTAGTAGGTGAGATCAAAAAAGTAACTTCTAAGTTTGTTGATCAGCTAAAAAGCAACTGATTATTTGAAAACAAAAATATGTCCACAAACTTGTAGTGTCCCTATAATGTGTAAAAATGGAGTTCCTATGTAATATCATACTGCTTCCGAAGACTTGAAACAGTATCAATGATAGTGGATTAACCATGCAGGGTTTACATAACCCTGGACAAATGTGGCAGGGAGACCTTTGCAAAAATGGAAAAAAAAAAGGCACAAAAGAGTTAATTATTCTTGTACGACACCCATGATTGAGCTTGACTGACCTAGGAAATAACAGGATATGTATACAAATATGGATATGAACATGAAGCCAATAGCTTGAAGTGTTAGATCTTTATCATCAGGAAACCAAAAAGTCACATGACTCCCACACAGGTCAAAATTAAAGTGTCCTTACATTTTGCCCATGGTATTTCCATAACACTGAAGTTTCCAGCTTAAATAAGATACTAGCCGTAGCCGCTGTGACGGTGGTGGATTTGAACTCATGCAAGCTTCCTTTACGGGTATACTGACAAGAAGTTGTCAGGCCTGAAGTTATCAAGTTGTGCATGCATAAATCAAAATGTCTTGTCTGTACTGTTGATAGAAACTAGTCTAACGGATGCTTAATAGCTATATAAAGTTTCATTGTACTTCATTTCTCAGAAGTATTTCCTTCTAAACAATTCAATAGCTATGTATGGTTCACAACATGCACAACCACCATGAACATGTTGATAAATGTTAACTATGCCAAGCCTAATCAGGGTAATTTCTTTTCATCAACAGAGTTTCCTTCCTCATCCATACACCATGGTCAAGGTGAAATTTCCTTAATAATGAATGCTGCCAGTAAGGAAAACACAGAACTATTGTTCTTTTACCTCCCAGTACTAATGAAAACATTTCCCCTACCCTAATGTCCTGCCACATACAGTATTGACAACACCCATCTGAGAAATGTTGACAGAACAATCAGTCTCACAGAAATACATTACCAGAAAATGCTAAAGCTTCTTGATGGTTAAAATTAAAGACATTTGTGGGACAACACAGTAGCCCATCCTGTATACAACTGCATTATAATGAAGGCCTTTACTGAAATCCTTGACCAGCAAAAGATAGCCAGTCGTAGTGATAAATGAGCTCTGCCTACCTGTCTTTTCCTCTCCATTCTTTTCTTCTTTGATATCTGCCTCCGTATCTGTGGTGCAGCGGTATCCCTTCTTTTTCAGAAGGTGACAGATCAAGACTCCCAGAAGGCCCATTAAAAAGAAGATTGGCACCAGCACAAAAGCAAGTGACCCCGAGTTCCCGTCATGTGATGTATCCGTTGGGCCATCTGTCATCCCATCCACTGTAATACACAAACAGCACCTTGAGACCTCCCATCCACTGTAATACACACAAACAGCAACTTGAGAACTCCCATTTTGCTGTAATATACACAAACAGCAACTTGAGAACTCCCATATATTATAATACACAAGAGCAACTTGAACTCCCATTCACTGTAATACAAGCAGCAACTTGAGAACTCCCATCCACTGTAACTTGAAAATTGAAATGAAAAATACATTTGTTGTCACACAAATTATATTGAGCATGTACTGTCATGCTTTACCTGGTTACTAAGAGAACAACCCAAGTGAAGATGGCAAATTTTGAACCAATAAAGAAGGTTCAAAACACAGCCAGTTGAAATTCTAAATACAGGTAGCCTTCTCTATTACTAATTAAAAGACCTTGAAAAATTTTACCCAGGCCTATATGTAAAAATGTGTGATATACAGACAGGGCTCCTGAAATGATCAAGAACTATCAAGTTTCTTCACTGTTTTGTTTTGCTGGCTGATCTAGCCTACATTACATATTTGCAACAGATGAGCAGCACTGAGACATCCCTCGCACATCTTCTGCACTATGAAACATCTTCAAAAGATAAGGGGCAACAAATATGTTGTTTTTTTTTTTTTAAATGAAATAAAATGATACCATTTTGTATAGCCTACAGTGGCTCTTAAAGTAGTGCGTATCTAAGAAAGACACGAAAACAAACTACTGTAACCACCTAGTAAAAACAAAATGACACCTTTGCCAAGATTAATACTGCTGCTGAATTACTTTGGGCAGCAAACAAGTAATATTGATCGGCTGCTCACTACACTGCCTGTGAGCAGACCTCAGTGAACAGCTGTGCAACGTTACAGGTTTGATTGTGAGAGTAATTGCATGTTATGGTGATTTATTGTAATATTAATTAACAAAAAATCTTTGAACTATACGTATGTACACATTTACAGTACAACTTTACACCAAAAAAAAAAACCTTTCAGCCCGAGCAAAACATTCAAATGAATTGCAGCATTTCGATGATTGTTAAGTTTCACTTCACCCTCAAAAAAAGCAAAACCAAAAAAAAAAAAAAAAAAACTTGGATTTTAGTTTATGCTCCAACAGTAGCTTTCCGCTATTGTGATATCAAATCCTGCGACAGAACTGGAAGTTGGGGTGGGAAAATTTGTACAGTAGAATCTATTGTATACGACACCAGGATTTTAACACACACACACCAGGCTTATCCAGTGCCTTTGAAATGGATGCCCATATATTATGTTTTACATCTCTATCTTTAATCTTTGTCATAAAGCTCTGGGTATTTTTCCACGGCAAGTATTATTTTTTCCTATGTCATTTTGGATACTGCTTCACCCTGCTGGACCACATGCATTGAAGCTGTTCTCCGATTGGTCAATTCTCTAGTTGTCGCACAACAAAGTGCAAAAAAATAGGACTCAATCCTGTTTATTTTGGGTCGTCCTGGTGTCGCCCCCACATCGCTGGTCGTGTGAAAGATACTTATCAAAAGTATAGGTTCTATTCATTTTGCGGATGAAATCGTTAATTTAGTGGTTTACCTACCTGTAAAACCGTAAAGCAATTAAATATTCCTCACAATACACAGTTTTATAGTCCTACAGTGATATTAAAACATTGTGACATATTTCAGTGAATTAAGCAGAGTACATGCATTCAGCTGGCAAACAAGTAATTTCTTACATCACAATGCACTCAATAAAAACAGGGCCCATCATTTTCCAGCTACTGCCGTCTCATCCCACAATCCTGAAATCGCACGTACTGTACAGTATACCCCAGTATTCTTTATGGGTTAAATAACTGGTGAGCAATTGTTCCAATGTGCTCATCCGCTTGATAAATGAGAATTTAATGTAGTATCTCACCCCTCATGTGTGCATTAAATGCTCATATCACACACTACCCCATGCATTATTCTCAATATATTACACACTAACCCATGCATTAAATTCTCATATCACACTACCCCATGCATTATTCTCTATTTCTTGGAATACAGCTTGTTTATAGATACTGTAGCACTGGATAAAATTGCTATTGGAAAAATAAGACAGCAGAGTACGGTTCAATATCTGGCATGCTAGATACTGTAGCACCGGATAAAACTGTTATTGGAACAGTTTTGACAGCAGAGCATGGTTCAATAGCTGGCAGGCTCTTTATTTACAGCAGCAGGTTCACAGCAAGTAACACAGCTCACAGCAAATGATTATCCACTCTCTGAATCCACACACTCACACTTTTCCTTTTTTCATTTAACCTTTACTTTACCAGGTAAGATGATTGAGAACAAATTCTTATTTACAACGACGATCTGGTCAAGAGGGGCGGCATGGTGGGTTATTGCTGCTGCCTTACAGCTCCAGGGTCCTGGGTTAGATTCTGAACTCAGGAGTCTGTCTGTGTGGAGTTTGCATGCTCTCCCTGTGTTCACGTGGGTGTCCTCCAGGTACTCTGATTTCCTCCCACAGTCCAAAGACATGCTGGCTAGGTGAACTGGCCTCTCTAAATTGCCCCTTAGTTGCTGCAATGGACTGTCGTCCCATGTAGGGTGTAGTCCTGCCTTAAGCCCTGTATCTGCCAGGTTAGGCTCTGGCTCACCGCGACCCTCTATATGATTAAGTGGTTACAGATAATGAATGGATCTAGTCAAGAGGCAAACATCACAACAGCACAAAGTAAACAAATACAACATTGAAAAAAATAATAATAAATAACACCTAACAAGTACATGCATCAGACAATGGTGAATTCAGATTCCGATTAAACACCCTCCAAAACAAAACCTCTGTAGTTTTAATTTAATTTGAAATTCATTTGTCATAAGCAGCCTCAAACTGAAATGAATTACACCCAAAAACAGTGGACTCTCTGAGTAGAACCAGCCTAATAAATGAATCTGATCTTAAATTGTAAACTGAAGCAGAGAACTGTAATAGGTTGCACAAATATAGTGGGGTTTACCCAGTCAGGGTTCTATAACTAACCTAAGCCAATGATCCAGTTGCATAGTGTGCAATGAAGGCCATTCAACCATAATATAAAGATCGCTGTGATGAGTAAGAAGCACCTCTTATAAATCTTATAGCAGAATCAAGCTTCCCTAAAGCAGCTTTTGAGGCCATTTTATAAACAACATCAAAATAATCCAGTATTAGAAGAACAGACATCTGGGCTAGAGTATACCTAGCGGAACGTGTGAAACATGATTTATTGTGAAAGAGAAAACCAATTCCAGATTTAACTTTAGATTGAACTTTATCATTATGAGTTTTAAAAGACTAAGTA